>NW_004797325.1:1528379-1530820 GCF_000002075.1 Aplysia californica | reverse complement strand
CCCCATAGGAGCCTTTGAATTCAGTTTTTTGTCTCTCCTGCAAAATTTACGAAATCGGAGTTGGACGGTTAGAATTCTCCGCCGACGACATGTTCCCTACAACTCTATTGGTTGACTCTTCGAGCCTCACTTTAAGTTTACTTAATCAAAGCTTGTGACTGCTTATGGAATGGCCCGATAGGGGCGAACAGGCTATTTCTGTGGCAATGAAACGGTTTTGAAGGTTAGACATAGTCTATTGTTCATTGGTGATTATGAACGTCTTTTTACATTTGATTTATGAGGTTTTCGTCTATGGGTGAATTTGACTGCGACAATGTTTCAAAATTAGGAAGGGTGTAACAAAGTGAAGCCAGAGGGCTCATGGCTCGTAAATGCCAGGTGAAACTAGTACCCTGGACGCTGCTACTGGCGGGAGGAGCGTAATTGCAACTCGTATTGTTGGACACACCACTGTCCAGGTTTACATCTCGCTGCCACCCGCGCGAGAAGCGTAATTACCAACTGGACGCCACCACCCAGGGCGGCATCCCGTAGGACAGGGAACCTTAGAGTGGGGCGTATCTATAACACCTTGCTGCCTCAAAATCCCTAATTTGTAAGAACACGTAGAACGATATGTAGGAACGTCTCTTACGCATTAATTGTAGACGCGGGAGAGTGCACAAAGATTTGGAGCGTTCAAAGCCCATACGTTCTTGGGAACTGGGGAAAGAGGATACAATAATCCAGAAGGTACCTATAGAAGTTTGAATAATCAAAGTGGGATCATTACGACGCTGGGGCCTTATATACCGAGGATCCGAAGAGTTTGCAGTAAGTTTTAGTTAGTTTTTAGATTCGAACGCAGATCAGGGTTAGGAGAGACTAGCGTAGACTAGAGTACTGAGAGGACATAGAGGTAGGAGCTAGACCAGGTTAGGCGAAGGATAGTGATAATATTCTTGTACACTGCTAGATAGTCGTCTGTTCGACAAATGTTATAACCAGTGTTTCAGGAAATAGTAGTTACCCTTCTGTAGATTATAGGTCCTCGAAGCTAGTAGCATGTTTTGTAAACGTCATACATTCCATTGTTGTTGATGATTAAATATATTCAAAAATATTACAGCGTGAAGTTTTCTTGTCATCTTTGACATAACCTATACGATCACGTGTCAGAGCGGTGTAACCAGTATAAGTACAACAACACCTTTTTGATACTGTTACTGTGTTACAAGGGAAGCAGTGATTATTTGATTATATAGACGCTTCGCCTCTGTAGAGAGAGAGAGGGAAGGGGGGGGAGAGAGAGAGAGAGAGAGAGAGAGAGAGAGAGAGAGAGAGAGAGAAAGAGAGAGAGAGAGAGAAGTGGGGGACAGAGAAAGAAAGTGGGGGGAAAAGAAGAGAGAGGGGGAGGGAGAGAGAGAACGAGAGAAAGAAAGAAAGAGAGGGAGGGAGAGAGCGAGAACAAGAGAGCAAGAGAGAGAGAGAGAGCTAGAGAGAGTGCTAGAGAGAGAGAGAGAGAGAGAGAGAGAGAGAGAGAGAGAGAGAGAGAGAGAGAGAGAGAGAGATATTATTTCATTTGAAGTCCTTGGCAGCTTGTATTCTGTGAATCATCAATTCCTGGATTGAATTATTTGTTCAGTTTTTTTACATTTTTTGCTTTGCATTGCTTTGTTTGTCTCGAATTTTTAATGGTTCTTTGAAACCTGTTTAATATTCTCAGATGAATACTAAGTCCAGGTGTTGCATCTAGGAGGTACTTAGCCTATTATTTAAATTATGTTATAGTTTATATTTACCGATTGAGTAAGCTACCCTTAAAGAAAGCGAAAAAGAAAAGAAAACGGGATTTGAGCACACGTCTTCGCGTGGGACAGCCAAGATACTCGGATATATGCCACATACGCGGGATTGGTGAATGATTAGCACTTCACAGGTTGTTGACACACAAAATATTAAGTCATATCAACAAGATTAAATCCCATTAAATGGCATAAAGACGGACAGCATAAAAAGAAAACCAATCGTTTGACACACGGGAAATCTAATACAGATTATACTTATTGCAAGTCACAAGCAAGATATTTCAGAGCGATAGTGATTTACAAAACCCTGCTTCTATTAATGTGTTTGTACAAGAAATGAACCGGCCTTGTTTCTTTTTCTGTTTTGCGTCTCGGAGACATCACAAGACATCAGTGGCCATCTCTTGTTTCGAGAGGTAGGCGTTTAGTGTAATAGGCGTCAGAGTTTCTCTAGGGAGCTAAATACCATCGGATAAACGACTGTATTGTTCCTGATCTTTATACTTGTTTAAATGGATAATAAAGAAGTCGTAGGCACGTAGACAGCTTTTGTCTCACGTGTTTTTATTTCGTGTTTTATTTTTTTAAGGAGAGTGGGGAGGGGGATGCTTTTTAGAAAAGAGCGTGGAAAGGGTTTGGGGGGGGGGGGTG
>NW_004797325.1:1525216-1528279 GCF_000002075.1 Aplysia californica | reverse complement strand
TGGGAATGGCCTAAAGACACTACAGTCAGTAGCACTGCCCCGGGTGTAAAAGTGGGACAAAGAATTATTGTTTGCTCCGTTAAAAGAGACGCCTCAAATACAGTCTACTAATGACTACTGCACACTATACCGCCCTCACGAAACACAGTGTGAAGGAGGAGGTACTTTATTTCCAGCAAAAACGTAGGTAAGTTAATTCTCATCTCTTCACAGCTGTGTTGACATAATATTATTATCATTATGTTCTCACTTGAGTTCTCCTAAACAAGTTCACTGCTATTTTTGCTTCTGGTTTATTTTATAAGGAATGTTTTTGGAGATGTATTTGCAACTCCTTCAGTTTAAAAAAATGATCAATGAAGGGGAAATATATTATTATGCTTGGATTAGCTTGAATTTGAATGAATATTTTGTGTGAGTGGTTGGCGCGTGGTCTGATGTGGTTAGATTTCTTTACTATCGTGTATATCGTCATTATCAACTCCCCTCCTTCTTTTCTTTGTATAACATTCCCCAGCATCAGATGTATTCTTCGGCTTTTACTTGACCTAATTGTGTTGCAAATGCCGCAAAATGTCATTTAATATAAAGACAGAAAGGTTTTGTTTTGTTTGTACAAACGTAAATGGAAATACGCCAGTGCTGAAAGGGTTAATTGGCTTTGGTAGATTGCAAGCTAAGTATCTTATATTATGCTAACATCATTTAATTTTTTTAAAGTTCTGGTTTGACGTTGAAAGCATTGAATTCTAATCTAGAGAACGGGAATTTGCTCAACTCAAAGTGAAACTGAAGAAAGTCGTCAGAAAAAAAATATTTTAAGGTACGGGTAAATTTCGGTAGCTACTCCGTGGTGTCGGTAAAGCGGCACTGGGGACCAGGTGTGTGGGGGTGGGTGTGTGGGGGGGTATATGCGTAACGGCAGCTACTCGGTGGTTTTCCGGGTCAAAATGCCCCAGCGCTGTTGTTGCCGTGGCCAATCTGGAGAGCGATAGTCGGAGTAGTCTTGACGTGTTATTCAGGTTATTCCAAAGAGGTTAAACATAATACTAGAGCTCGCAGCAGTGACGTCACACATGTCAGACATGGGGGCTTCTTCCCTCATAGGCATTGCCGGCGCGAAGCCATTTACGTGAACAATCTGAGCCCCCACCCTGCTCCCATGTCTTAGTGCAAGCCTCTAGATTTCCTCCTTAGACCGCCAAGACGCCTCCACGTGAGTCTCGAAAAGTACTCACTCGTCTGTTGTACTGTGCATGTTTTGCCCCTGAGGTTCAGCGTCCCAGGGTAGGCACACTTAGCCCCCGTTCATTTACGTGGGGGCACATCACTGCTACGAACTCTAGTACTAAATAATATAACCTCTATGGGCTTCTCAAAGTAGAGAGCAGGGGCTCTCGTGGTACATATATGTATAGAGATGAAACTCCTCTTCTGAAAGTGGAGCTTTCCTCTGACTTAAGGTACGGTGTTCACCTCTCACTCTCATTCAATAAGTCGCGTTTTCGAAAAGTGACAGCGACGAAATTTTTTTCTCTCTAACATGTTCTCCTTTCACTTCCTTTCCTGCTTTCTTGAACAAGTAGTTATCATCTGCTTTCATCTCCATTTTCTTTCTCCACCCCTTTCCTCTGAGCTCCTAATTCTTTCTTCTGCTTCCCCTGGCTCATCCTTTCAGCCACATCCTTGATTTTGACACCTAGCCAACACGGATACAGGCGAAAAAGCCCACTGGACTACATAGTGCATAGCAAGCCTGGTGTAGAGTTACGACGGGGGGCTCTCGTGGCTAAGAGCTTAAGGTGTTTGCCTCTCATTCAATAGGTCCTGGGTTCGAATCCGGACAGCGACGGAAAATTTTCTTCTCTAAAAATTCCCTCCTTTCACTTTCACACCCTATCCTGCTCTCTAACATTGTTCTGTCGTCTTCTTTCGTCTCCACTTTCTGCCCCCACCCCTTCGCCTCCTTTGCCCCCCTCCTCTGGGCTCCTGACTCTTTCTGCAGCCTTTATACTGCTACTCCTTGGCTCCTTCTTACTGCTGTCTTTCAGCTACACCCCTGGTTTTCTGGTAGGAAAGATCTACACCTAGCCTTCTCGGACAAGGGCGAACAATTTTGGAGGTCCCGTGTGCAAGTTGTGCACGTTAAAGATCCCTTGATGGTCCAAAATCGATAAGAGTAGGCTTCTGCCGTCATCCGGGCAAAATTCAAAATTTCCCACCTACTGAAAATGTTTAATGTGTCCCGCGCGCTCATATGACCTTATGCGTAAAAAAATGTTACCACCTTTACAAACTATCCAACCTCGGAAGTACAGAAAGCTTTATCAAAGTCCAGAAGTTTTGTTTTTGCCCCCCCCCCCCCCTTCCTCCTGAGTATATCATATCAGACCCTTTATCTGTCTGACTCCTTCAATTATATTTCTATGGAACCTGGACCTTGACCTAAAATGCTAAGAACTTGACCCTTAATAATCTTGGGTTTTTAAAAAGGGAGGATTTTCCAACAGTCTTAAGTTGATAACTGTCACAAAAACTTCCTGAAGTCGAAAATTCGAGTTTGTTCAAAATATAGCACTCAGCATGTGAGATTATACATGTTTTCTGTATGTGCGATGTGTTAGGTTCTTCACCTGAAGCTAAACAAGGTCGGACTTGCTCAAGAGTGGTGAAGTGTTTGTTTGTTTGTTTGTTTGTTTGTTTGCTTTTCTTTTTGTTATAGTTGTTGGTTAAGGGGGTACATTGTATCGCAGTCTGTTCTAACTACATCATGGGTTGTGAGAAATATGTCATGAAAATGAACCTCTGGGTATATCATCATCATCATCATCATCATCATCATCATCATCATCATCATCATCATCATCTTTAATCGACTGAGTGGAGAGAACATTTTTACCAAGTATCGTGGTCTTTCTGCTGTGACGTTGGACCCTTCCCAGACCTTTTTGAGTTTTTTTCTGTCACGACATTTTTTTGTCAAAAAGAGTTGTCTGGTGTCGGTGGTGTGAAGCTTTGCCGTCCCACACAGGAGAACTGCGTCCAATTGCCGATCGGGGGGGG
>NW_004797325.1:1520310-1524635 GCF_000002075.1 Aplysia californica | reverse complement strand
CCCCCCCCAATACACTTTTAATGTTGATGTTTTATGCC
The DNA here is from genome assembly GCF_000002075.1 of Aplysia californica. Lineage (NCBI taxonomy): Eukaryota > Metazoa > Mollusca > Gastropoda > Aplysiida > Aplysiidae > Aplysia > Aplysia californica. The sequence continues at coordinate 1,524,597 of NW_004797325.1, read as the reverse complement.
CCCATCGACACAATTAGATCAGTCAGGCGGACTTCGACCTTGTCTGCCAGGGCAAAACCGGGCTGAGAGAGATACAGCATCCCAGCAGAAAGACCGAGATACATGAACTCAATAAAACTTCTCCCCATTTGGAAATCGAATTCGGATTCCCTGTGTGTGTCGGCGCACCGCGTAACCGCTACACCACAAACGCCAGTGCGAGCGCCGTAAAACCCTATACTAATACAATACAATACAATACAAACGCCAGACGGCCCTTTTTGACAAAAATTGTTTTGACATTAGACAGGAAAGACTGAAGAAGTCAAACATTTGATTAGAACAGACAAGGACGAAGATGGAAATGTTGTCACTACAGCCCTTTTTACTTTCGTGTATTCTTCATGATATTGTGTGCAGATTGTTTTTCTTTTCATCTCTCAGAAAGTGCCAAGCCCTGGCCATGAGTGCAGAAAAACTCGAAGCCATTTTTAAAGCCATTGACCACAATGACGTAATCCGTCTGGACAGGCTGTTGTCAGAACGAGGCCGGAAATGTGTGGACGACTTCCGAAAAGGACACACAGCGCTCACGTACGCAGCTAGCATCGGACGTGCGGAGTGCGTGCGTCGTGTGCTTGAAAACGGCGCAAATGTCAACGCAGTTGTGGACAGCCCGTTTGCTGAGGCGTCATCCGCTCTTCACGCTGTCGTTCGGCACGAAGATACGGACAGTGCAAGACTTCTTCTAGAAGCAGGGGCCGATACAGAACAAGCCCACCGTCACGGCTTCCACGACGCGCCGTTACTAGTAGCGTGCCGACACGCCTGCACGAGTATGGTGAGACTATTGGTAGAGTTTGGAGCTGACGTCAATTACCAGAACGATTTAGGAAGCTCGGCTTTGATGATCTCAGCACACAGCCAACGTCATGACGTTATTGACGTCTTGATCAAAGCCGGGTGTGACCTTGACCTACAAGCCAAACATGGTCACACAGCTCTAGCGTATGCTGTGATGCACCAGCGCTGGACAGTGGTCAAGGCTCTCGTGTCAGCAGGTGCTGACGTCAATGCAGCCAGCAGTACAGGAAAAATTCCTTTAAATACAGTAGTCGAACAAACAGTGCGTAACGGTGTTAACCCTTCCCTTACCAATCATGCCCCACAATTCTCCAACAAAGCAGAAGACATTTCTGTTCTTAGTACTAAAGGGGTTAAACGACGGGAGGCCCCACAATCAGACACCAATCACCCACACGAACTAGAAATCATCGACCTTTTGTTATCCGCAGGTTCGGACAAGAATCTAGCCTTGCTGTGCGCTGTCGCGAGGGGGCGGTTGGAGGATGTTCAGAGGATTGTGTCTCTCGGGGCGTTTCCGACAGTATACAACGCACGACAGGTTCAAAGGGTGTTACACCACCAGTCAGTAGCCTGCCAGCGGAAGCCTATGTCGCCTCTAGAACTAGCCACGATGGCTCGTCACCAAGACATTGTAATGTTCCTCGCACATACCTGGTTCCTCACGCCCCGTGACGTCGTCTTATTCGGACAGAGAACGTCAAATCGTGACGTCATCAGGGTCAGTCAGGAGACGTTTCCACATGACGTCATTCGAGTCAGAGAGGAGACGTTACCACGTGACGTCATCAAAGTCGGAGATGTGGCGTCACCACATGACGTCATCAGAGTCGGAGAAGAGGCGTTACCACGTGACGTCATCAGAGTCGGAGAAGAGGCGTTACCACGTGACGTCATCAGAGTCGGAGAAGAGGCGTCATCACGTGACGTCATCAGAGTCGGAGAGGGAGCGCTGCTACCACCAGAGTCACAGTCACACAGACAGGACTTGGTGGACACTCAAGGGCTGGACCCGTGGGCAACACCTTGGCCTCTAGCTGTTCTCTGTTTTGTCAAGGTCTTGTTGACGGTAAACTGTGTTGGGACCACTAATAGTAGGCAGGACAGGGTAGACGGACTTGGGGTTCCTGCTGTGCTGAGGCGGAGACTGTTGTTTCAGATAGATAGATAGATAGATAGATAGATAGATAGATAGATAGATAGATAGATAGATAGATAGATAGATAGATAGATAGATAGATAGACAGATAGATAGATAGATAGATAGATAGATAGAAGAAGAAGAAGAAGAAGAAGAAGAAGAAGAAGAAGAAGAAGAAGAAAAAGGAGGAGGAGGAGGGGGAGGATGAGGAGGAGAAGAAGAAGAAGAAGAAGAAGAAGAAGAAGAAGAAGAAGAAGAAGAAGAAGAAGAAGAAGAAGAAGAAGAAGAAGAAGAAGAAGAAGAAGAAGAAGAAGAAGAAGAAGAAGAAAAAGAAACAACATCGGTTCTTCGCTCTCTAAATAGTAGCTCTAGGCGCTTCCCAATTTTTAAAAATTAACATTAATTCATGCCCATTCAACGTACAACATCCCTTTCTATTACATGTTCATCTGTTACCTCACAAAGAACACATGCAAAAAAGACAATCACTGTAGCTACTGAGCACACTTGTAGTCTGCAGAATGACTTCAAGTGCCGACTGCCACATATCGCGGCTGCTGTGTTGAGAAGTTGTTGAATCCCACAGACATGGATATTTCGATAGCTTCCTATCAGCCTCTCCAGATCACACCATCCGTTGTCGCATTCGGCACGCTAAACTAAGGATATAACCTTGACATCACATTGTCATAATATCATGACTCGTTGGTTACAAGCCTTGTGATTGGCTGTTCTTACCTGACTGACGATTGATGCAACCATTTCCACTTGAGACCTTGAAAAACAAATTTGTTTGATTTTGCAGGATTAGATGGAATTGAAAACCATAGAATACCATAGAAAACTGCATTTCCCCTCGACGCTAAACGGCAACAGAGTATGAAAAAGAAAAAGTGAAAAGTAAAGTAGTAGATGGAATTGAGCCAAACTGTCATTATCCGAAAAAAAAATTTCTTCTCTTTTTTTTTATCGGCTTCGTTGTCGCATGCAAAGGAACCGAGTTCGATTTCCGAGTGGGGAGAGTTTTCATCAAATTGATACCCATGTCTTTCTTCTGGGACGTTATATCCCTCTCACTCAGTCGGGCTTGGTGGCTCTGGCAGGCAGGGCCAAAGCAGACTACCTCCTTTATTTCTAGGCGTTGTGCGTCCTCTCACCTCACCAGCTTTCCAGTTAAGCGTACTACAAAAGAATATCAGGGTACATGGCAAGAGGAAGACCAATCAAGGCCTGGATCGAGGGTGTAAAGGGTACCCTGAAAACACACAACATCCCACCTAGCCAGGCCATCCATCCAGCTTGCTAGAGACAGAAAGGGGGCTCTCGTGGCCTAGGGGTTAAGGTGTTCGCCTCTCATTCAAAGGTAGCGAGTTCGATTCCTGGTAGCGACGGAAAAGTATTTTTCTTCTCTAAATTTGTCTCCTTTTACCCCCTCTCCTGCTCTTCAACAATCGCCTGCTTCCGTCTCCACTATCTGCCCCCACCTCCTCACTTTCTTTGCCCCCTCCTCTGGGCTCCTGACTCTTTCTGCAGCCTTTCTACTGCTACTCCTTGGCTTCTTCCTACTGCAGTCTTTCAGGCACACCCCTGATCTTCTGGTAGGAAAGATCAACACCTAGCCTTCTCGGACAAGGGCGAAAAATCTCGGAGGTCCCGTGTGCATGTTGTGCACGTTAAAGATCCCTTGACGGTCTAAAATCAATTTAGAGTAGCTTAGGCCGCCACCCGGACAAAATTCAAAATTTCCAACCAACTGAAAATGTTTAATGTGTCCCGCGAGCTCATATGACATTATGCAGTTGCGAGCGCCGCAAAACACTTACCAAAAAAAAAAAAAAAGAAAAAAAAAGAGAGAGACAGAAAGCTCTTCCTCCTCTCGACGCTGTAAGGGTGTAATTACCCATCCGCTCTTTGATGTCGTCCAGCCATCTTCTTTCTGGTTTCCCATTAGATCTTTTCCCAGTTCTTGGTCTCGATTGCGCACTCTTTTTGGGGTCCATCTGTTGTCTTTCATTCTGCCGATGTCACCAGCCCGTTTCCGTCTTTCACTTTTAGTACACATAAAACAATTTTACGGCACCTGCAACTCAAATAGGTCACGTAAAGGCCAAAGATTAGACGAGTTACCAGAAGGTAACATACAAAGAAAGGATTGAGGAGAGATAAGGACGACAAGTATTCGTTAAGAAAGAAGGAGCAAACCACTCCAACACCCCCGGGGCAGTGCCACTGACTGAAGTGTCTTTAGGCCATTCCCAAAGGGGGGACATTTCTCGTTCAAGCATAATAGAAATGTAAATGGG
>NW_004797325.1:1516488-1518807 GCF_000002075.1 Aplysia californica | reverse complement strand
CTCTCTCTCTCTCTCTCTCTAATGAGGAAAGAGACAAAAACCAAACCCCCAGCCCGCGATAATACCCATAATGAAGGAAGCTGGTGTGGGACAAGCTTGTCATCAGTGCCGACTCGAATCACAGAAACAGGGAGACGTACTAGTACTATACTAGGGATAAACAGTGTCATTGCATTGTTCGTTCACTGGTAAGTTGGATAGATAGATAGATAGATAGATAGCTAGATAGCTAGATAGATAGATAGATAGATAGATAGATAGATAGATAGATAGATAGATAGAATAAATGAGTTGATGATAGTATTCACTGGTATTGACAAATCGACTGACTGACAAACAGACAGACAGGTAGACAGACAGACAGACAGACAGACAGACAGACAGACAGACAGACAGACAGACAGACAGACAGATAGACAAGGAAGTAGATTTGTAGGAAGATATGTAGGTAGCAGGTTGGAAGGTAGGTATGTAGGTAGGTCGGTAGGTAGGTAGGTAGGTAGATAGGTAGGTAGGTAGGTAGGTTGGTAGGTACTATAATTGTAGGTAGTTAGCTAGGTTAAAATAAAAGATAAGTAGAGGAAAGGATGGATTGACAGACAGACAGACTGACAAGAAGGCCATATTTGAACTAGCCAACATTGACAACATGCATGAATGATATAAATATTTATTTACAAGGAGTCGAAAAAGGGGCCCATTTACAGAGACATGTCTCTGTAATCTTTGGACCAATTTCAACAAAACTTCCGAAGAAATAAAATTCAACCAGGCGGGGGTACATTAAATTTTGTCCGTATGAAAAATTATGAAAATGAAATCAACCAACTTGTTCGAAAAATATCAAGTTTTTAAAATTTCTTAACCAAAATTGAGTGAAACGCAAATTTTTGTAATTGCATTTGATAAAATCAACCATACGTTCCATTTCAAATCATCACTATTAAAATGCGTGCAATGAAGAGAATATTCCTACAACGTTATTGCCACTACCAAATAAACCCAGGAAGGTGAGGGCTATTTCAATCCCCAGATGTTAACTGTTTCTTTCCATACAAGCCCCTATACGCCACTGGGAATTTTGAAAAACTCCTTGGCATGTTTCTGGGTCGATTCCTTGAACGATCTGTTCAACATTAAGTTTCAACTGTTCCACTATTTGTTAGTTGTTTCTGAACACTCTGCCTGTCATAACCCCCCCCCCCCCCCCCCAAAAAAAAAAAAACCAACAACCCCAACAAAAACAAAACAGAACGAAAAAACCCCCAACAAAACTAAACCAAAGACAACGAAAGGTCGTTATTGAAGGGGGTCAAATTGGGAAGGCGTATGTGGTGATCATTCATCTGTAAACTTTCGGCTTATAAGGCGTTCCCCAACCCTTTCTTGCTACCAAACAAGGGGCACTTTTATTTATTTAGCGTGTGGGGTGCGGTCCCATCTCGCTGGAATCACACTAGTACAGCATAACACTTTCTAATCTACTTCCCAAAATTCTCCTAAATTTTCTCAGCATAGTGAGATTATACCCATCTGATGTAGCTATCGTGTTCTTGTCCTGAAATCAGAACGAGTCGATCACGAACCTGCCGCAGAACGCTTCTAAGAAGTAGAGTTTTGCGATCCACTCAATATTTCTTGAACAAGTTGATTTTTTTCATATTTACAAACTTGACGTCCGTCTGGTTGAATTTTATATTTTCAAAGTTTTATTGGAATTAATGCAGAGACGACCCTTTAAATGGGTCCTTTTTTGACACCCGTTACAAATAATATAATAATAATATATAAAAATTATGAACGGTATATCATTATATTAATATATACAATCTTCTCTTGTTTTATTTGGGTTGCCTTAACAAGCCATGGCTCATTTGGTAGAACACAAAGGTGGATGCCATTGCGGTGCTGTGAGATTCAAGGTCAAAGCCCCATCTGATATCATCACACTTGAGTGCAGGTACCCACCCTTCTATATATATATCTATCGATTTATCGATCTATCTATCTACCTCAGGGATCTGGGTTAAGCCACTGGTCTACACTGCTTACACAACACCACCCAAGAAGCCACGATAGTTACTTCCTATCACAAGAAGCTACGATAGTTCCTATCTCGTATGTGCAGACGCACCCAGCTGTATGTCCCCGGGCATTTTTTATAACAAGCATTTCCAATTTCGCAGTTTGACAAAGTGTGGAAACGAAGTCAAGACCAGTGTGGCAATCAACAGGCCTTGGTCAAACGACGATAAAACTAGGGTGATTTCATGTAACCCAAAATTTTAATTGCGAATAGCCCATAGTTTGATGGGACTT
>NW_004797325.1:1481976-1511388 GCF_000002075.1 Aplysia californica | reverse complement strand
AGTGTGTGTGTGTGTGTGTGTGTGTGTGTGTGTGTGTGTGTGTGTGTATGAGTATGTGTGTGTTTCGCTCTCTATTTTCTTAATTCTCAATATCAAGTATATTTCCGTCTGTTGGCTTTCAGCCCTGCTGGACCTGACAGGCCTTGTTGAGCAACCCACCTCCTAAACGACATGAAATAACATTGAATCGGTATAGAGGTGTAAACGTCCACAGCGATAGTAACATTATTTTCTAATTCCTTTAATTCTCTCTGGCTCCAGGTGTTATGGCCAACTGCCTTGACCCCGGTACGGTGACCTCCACACGGGTCGCCAAATTCGGGAGTTCAGATTGGGAAGCGGCCTATCACGCTCTGGACCTGGCAGATAGTTCACGCTGAAGAGGTCTCGACAACACGGCAAAAGGTCTTAGGATAATGAACTCATACATATCTATAGCTAATTATCTCACCATAACAGAGCATACAGATCTTTGGATAATTAATTCACGATAAAACAACATACAAATATTTGGATAATTAACTTACGATAACACAGCATACAGATCTTTGGATAATTAATTCACGATAACACACAGCATGCAGATCTTTGGATAATTAATTCACGATAACACACAGCATACGGATCTTTGGATAATTAATTCACGATAACACAGCATACAGATCTTTGGATAATTAATTCACGATAACACACAGCATACGGATCTTTGGATAATTAACTCACGTTAACAGAGCATACAGATCTTTGGATAATTAATTCACAACAACAGAGAAAACAGATCTTTGGATAATTAATTCACGATAACACACAGCATACAGATCTTTGGATAATTAATTCAAGATAACACACAACATGTAGATCTTTGGATAATTAACTTACGATAACAGAGCATACAGATCTTGGGACAATTAATTCACGATAACACAGCATGTAGATCTTTCTACATCGAACCTACAATAAGAACACACAGTAAACTGTACAGCTCTTTGAATAATTAACCCACAACAACAACGAACGTACAGCATACATCTCTTTGAATAACTAACACACAATAACACACAGAAAACAGTTCTTTGGATAACTCACGATATTGTTGATAATCCCAACTTGATACGTAGAAAACAGTTCTTGGAATAACTAACCCATAATAACACACGGTAAACAGCTATTTGGATAACTAAACCACAAGAATAATGAACACAAACCTCAAGTGTTTTGAACAACTAACTCACGATCGAATACAGCCAACAACACTCTGGACAAAGTTCCTGATAGAACACAATACCGGTATAGAGCTCTTTGGACAATCAGCACACAATAACACACAGCGTAATATTATTATTTAATTTTCTTAGACTAATTTTTGACAATTAAAATTTTCTTTTTGACAAATCGTGCAGTGTGTTACCTTCCTTGTGTGTGTGTGTGTGTGTGTGTGTGTGTGTGTGTGTGTGTGTGTGTGTGTGTGTGTGTGTGTGTGTGTGTGTGTGTGCGCGCGCGCTTGTTGCTGTTGCTGTAGTTGTTTGTGTTATAGTTGTTGCCTTCATTATTATTGTTGTGGCTATGATTTGGCTATGACTGTTGTTATTGTTATTGTTGATGTTATGCTATTGTTGTTGTAATTGTTATAACTGTAGTTGTTGTTTTTTAAAAACAATTTTCCTTGCTACTGCTATTTTATTGCTGTTAATGTTTTTGCTATTGTTGTTGTTGCTGTTGTTGTTGTTGTTGTTGTTGTTGTTGTTGTTGTTGTTGTTGTTGTTGCTCACTTAACATACCTGATACCGATCTGGTGACAGTTTTGTGTTTCTTTCTTTGGCCTTGGGGTCCATTGAAGATGTTGCGACAGGATTACCGTTACCTGATAATTCAACTAATCCGCTCCACCCAGGAATCGAACTCGCGCCTTCTGCGCGTGCAGTGGAGCTCGAAGCATAACCAATACACCACATACGCCGGGCATGCTTCACTAAGTTTTACGCCTCCCAGACTATTTTTTCCTTACTCAAAATCACATTTTTCATAGTGTGGTATGCCGCCCAATTAGTTGTGCCCCATGCACGAATGAGTACGTCAAAATTCTCTATAATATGTCAAGTAACAATATAATATTAAGTTAGAGTGTGGTTTTTGCTTTTATTGGTCGCATCCTGTAAGTTGGGTTGTTTATCAGGTTCAGGTATTGATTTTATTATGTGATCCTTACTTTCTATTTTTAAACTGCATTTATTAATGATTTATTGATGGATACAGACGATTTTAGGCGGGTGTGTGTGTGTGTTGTTTAGGTTTTTGGTGCATATTCTATTGGTTTTTTGTGTGAATTTTTTTTGTGGTTGTAGGAGACATGACATTGGTCTAACGCCATGTTGAACTCATAAAACTGTAGGTAAGTAAACCAAAGTGATGGGGGTTTTGCAACTCGTTTTAAAATGTTTAACCAATTGTTTATCCTATGTCTATTTGAAGATTGTACTCAGTAAATGAGGTGATACATCCAAATTGAGAGCAACAATTACTTAAGTCCTGCAGACGTAATAAATATTATATCCTGCCAACAGACAACCAAAATGGAAACACAGATAGTACTGGTGAAAATGCTGAGACAATTGAATGCTCAATGCTCTTCAACCTTACACATTTTCTATGGTGCCCTTTCACTTTGGTGGAATAGTGATCACAACTATAGAGATACTGACTGAAAAATCGATCATTCTCCAGGTATACATGAAGAACAGAAATACAAAAACGATAAAGATCCTGTGTCCTTGTTTAAATTATTTCTTGATGGTGACAAATCGATTGGAGGAACTGATTGTATGGACCAGAACACTGACAATTACAGGATCAACATCCACACGAAAAAGTGGTGGTGGCCATTTTTCATCCACAGCTTGATAACAATATCAACTCACAATGCGTGGATCCTGTACAGACGACCAACACAGGCGGCTGTGGTGTAGAGGTGTTTTGATGTCGCACACAAAAGAGTGTGAGCTTGATTTCCGTGTTGGGGGAATTTTTAAAGAGTAACAGGGTGTTTATGCTGAGACGTTGTGTGTCGCTCAGCCTAGGTTGGTCGTCACAGGCAGGATGAAGCCCGCCTCCTAAATGATCTAAACTGTGCCTATAGTACAACCAAAACAACTACTATTAAATAAACAAAATATAAATACAAAAAAAAAAAGAAAAAAAAAAAAGACAATCCTAAGCTGCGTAGTCAACCCACTGGACTGTCTAGGATTTTAAAAACAAATTATGACCCAGGCGTAGGTTAAATAATCAGGCACAAGAAAGCCGTCCGTATGCAACCTATTCCAGGCAGAATGGAAAGAATGGTTGGATCTGAAGTCAGAAAAAAAGAGATGCAGGAAAGTATTTCTTGATGTTTCTACCAACTCAGAAAAAAACGCAGATTGTCTAAGGGCAACACCGAGAAAGCAGGTGACACATGCCCCTCCTGCCTTTTGAATGAGAAATGCTTTCGACCGCACCATGGCCAGTAAATGTCAGAATTTTTCGTTTTTCCGGTTCTAAAACGTATTTTATATTCATTTTGTAACACCACCTAATTATATTTGATATTTGGAACTATTAAAAGTCATTAAAATGTCAAATATTGTTACTGTTTACATTTTTCTGTCCACTTTGTGTGTTAAAATGTTCACATACCCATTCATGCGTAGCGCCCAATTATCATGGCAAAATTTAAATCGGTCACTAATACTAATAGCAAAAAAACTAATTTTGAAGAAAAAAACAACCTGCGGAACCTTTCATTACAACCTGAAAAGAAACTTATGTTAAAGTAAGAACAAAATTTGAGACCTCATGCACTAATGGGTTAAAAACAGCTCTTTGGATGCATACATAGGATCACGTCTCCACGTAAAACAGGCGAGTCTCGACAATTACTCACCCCGTTTCTTGAATCGTGTTTCTCAGGCGAACGTTAAAGAGCGGTAATGAACTTCCGTTGTGAAGGGGAGCTGCGCATACAGGTATTGTTTTTGTTTCTCAGTAGAATAATCACAAAGGCCAAAGAAGGACGGGAACTTTTTACCAAATATATTTTTCTAAATTCAGGAAACGAATGAATCACAAATCAGGCTCCGTCATGGGGACCTATCTATCTTTTTGCAGGTACTTGTCACCTTTCAACTCTGTGGCTGTCGTGGTTTTACGGGAAAAGGGACACATGTGTTTCCAAGTTGCCCAATATATAATAGATACGCCCAGCCCAAATCTTTACCTATGGTGTTATCTCCCTGGACCGGAGACCAGGTAAGATAAGTACGTGAACCAAGTTATTGAAAAATTTGCAATACATATTACTCCTTTTTTTTCTTCAAAACATTAAGTCAGTGAGTCATTGTGGAAAATTGAAAGTAAAAGTCACACCCCCGCTCCCCGGTTTTGCCTTTTTCTTTCTCTATCGATACATAACAGACTGCTTTTATACGCAGGGGTTTGAATTTCATGGCTCCAACTTTTTTCATCTAATTTGTATTCTCCCAACCTCAAGTTGTCAGGAGACTCAAGATTACAGAGTAGGGGGACATTTTAATCAAGTATCTCGGTCATTCTGTTAGGATGTTGTATCCCTCTCAACCTTGGTTGGCCCTGACAGGCAGGGTCAAAAGTTCTGAAGAATGACATAACCATAGCTTTTCTTCAGGTGTCAGCAACTTTTTAGATTAGTAATAGTTTTAAAGTACTTGCAACACAAATAGGCAATTTTATAGGTTTCATTGCATAACTAAACTCTATCTAAGCGTACAACTGCTCCAAAAAGCTAGAGACATTTTTAGTTTTCGAGTCCTACTACTACTATTTCGAGCCATACACTCTCGACTATTAGTTATAATCTATCAGCGTTTGTGCATGCCTAGTTGTAACACCCATCACATCATTGTGTTTTACCAATATATAGGTGATAGCTTTTTACAGGCTTCTTTGCACAATTTAACTCCATCCAAGTGTATATCTAGGTGTTCTAAAAAGCTGGAAGAATATTTATTTCTTTGTCCTCCTACTATTTTTGGGTTACTTTTGCGGTCGGTCGTTACTCTCCCAGTATGGGTTGTAATCTATTTGTTTTTCTGCATGCCTAGTTGTAACACCCAACACATTATTGTGTTTTACCACAGGTGCTAGCATTTTATGGGGGTTTTTACCATCCAAAACCTAGATGTAAGTTCTGAAAAGCTGGAAGAATCGTTATTTCTTTGTCCTCCTGCTGTTCTGAATGTCTCGTGCGGTCGGTCGTTACACTCTCAATATTGGTTTGTAATCTATTTGTTTTTGTAGCCTTAGTTGTAACAACCAACATATTATTTGGTTTTACCATAGGTGCTGATTTTCCAGAGGCTTTTTTGCACGACTAAGCTCTACCCAAGCGTACATGTGTTTTAAAAGCTAAAAGCGTCTTTATCTATTTGTGCGGCCAGTTGTTACAATCTCAGTATTGGTTATAATATATATCAGTTTTTGAGCGTGCCTAATTGTAACAACCAAATAGGCCTACTTTATAGACTTTTTTGCACGGCTTAACTCTATCCAAACCTAAACATGTTCTAAAAAAGTTGGAAGAATCTTCATATTTTCTTTGTCCCCCTACTGTTTTGACTAACTTGTCCGGTCGGTCGTTACACTTTAACTATTGGTTATAATCTACATTCGTTTTTTGTGCATGCCATGTTGTAACAACAGACACATGAGTGTGGTTTGTGACAGGTACTAGCGTTTTACAGGCTTTTTTTTGCATGACTCAACTTTACCAATGCGTACATGTGTTCTAAATAGCTGGAAGCATCTTTATTTCTTTGTCCTCCTACTGTTTTGGGTAACTCTTTGTCCTCCTACTGTTTTGGGTAACTTATGCGATCCTTTGTGACACACTCTGTATTATCTGTTAGTTTTTGTGCATTCCTAAATGTAACAAACAATACATTATTGTGATTCATTCCGGGGGTTATCATTTTATAGGCCTCTTTACCTGCCTAAATTCTATCCAAACCTAAACGTTTCCTTAAAAGCTTGAAGCATCTTTATATCTTTGTCCTCTTACTGTTTTGAGTAGTCACTGTAGTCGCTCGTTACACTCTCAGTATTGGTTAAAATCTATTAGTTTTGTGCATGCCTAGCTGTAACAACAGACACATTATTTTGTATTACATCAAGTACTAGCATTTTATAGGCTTTCAACGACTGGCTTGACTTTATCCAAACCTAAATGTGTTTTAAAAAGCTAGACGCATATATATTTATTCTTTCTACAGTTTGGAGTAACCTATACGGTCGATCGTTACACTCTCAGTATTAGTTATGATCCATCCGTTTTTTGTTCATGCCTAGTTGTATCAACCAACACATCATTTTGTTTTATCACAGGCCATAGCATTTTATAGGCTTCTGTGCACGATTAAACTCTATCTTAACTCAAAACGTATTCTGAAAAGCTCGAAGCATCTCTATTTCTTTTTCCCCCTATCATATTGAGTAACTAGGGCTGTCAGTCGTCACACTTTCATTGGTTAATATTAATTGTTGTGAATACCCCCACCCCACCCCCGGGGCGGTGCCACTGACTGAAGAGTCTTTAGAACATTCCCAAAAGGGAAAAGGGGGGGGGGGCATTTCTAGATCTAATGCACAGTAGAATTGTAAATTGGCTGATCTAACAATGTCATGCTCATAACTGTGCCTGAACTACAGCAGGAAACTGCTGCTTTTTCTTTCCTAATCTTTACTACTGTCATCATTTTCCTCTGTTTCTTTTGTCACACTCTTGTGACCTGCTATTTCCGGGGTGCCTTGATAGTCGAAGCAGACTGTTAAGGCTAGAGAGGTGAGCAGAGTAAGTCTGATTCCCTGTAAGGACTTCTCTGTTGACATCCACCCCTTGGCGCTCATATCACCTTATGCAGTTGGGAGCTCCGTAAAACCTCTACTAAACTAAAACTAATATTGTGAATGCCTAGACGTCACAACCTACGTATTATTGTGTTTTACCACATATGCTAGCTTTTAGTAGGCTTATTTTCTCGACTAAACTCTATCCAAGAGTACATTGATCTAAAAAGCTGGACGCTTCTTTATTTCTTTATCCTTTTGCTGTTTTTAGTAACTTGTGCCGTCGGTCGTTACACTCTCAGTTTTTGCGCATTCCGAGTTGCAACAACCAACACATTATCGTGATTTACCACAGGAGCTACATTTTTCAGGCTTCTTTGCCTGCCTAAATTCTGTCCAAATCTAAATATGTACTGAAAAGCCAGAAGCATCTTTACTTCTTTGTCCTGCAGCTGTTTGTATAAATGTGCGGTCAGTCGTTACACTCTCAGTATTGGGCATAATCTATTTTTTTCTCCCGCTTAGTTGTAACAACCTAGACATGATTGTGTTTTATCCCAGGTAGGCCTACTACTAGCTTTTTATATGCTTTTTTCCGTGACTAAACTCTACCCAAGCGTACATTTGATTTAAAAAACCTGGAAGCATCTTTATTTTCTCGTCCTCCTACTGTTTAAAGTAACTTGTGCTGTTCGTCGTTACACTCTCAGTATTGGTTATGATCTAATAGTTTTTAGGCATGCCTAGATGTAGCAACTAACATTTTTTTAGCAAAGGCGTAGCATTTCCTAGGCTTCTTTGTCCGGGTAAACTCTATCCGAACCTAAATGTGTTCTCTATGTAAAAAGCTGGAAGCATCTTTATTTCTCTGCCCTCCTACTATTTTGAGTAATTTGTGCAGTCGGTCGTTACATTTTACTACTGTTTATAATCTATCAGTTCTTGTGCATCCCTAGTTGTAACAACCAACACATTATTTTGTTTTACCACAGGTGCTAGCTTTTTTTAGCTTCTTTCTGCGGTTAAACTCTATCCCCGGGGGCAAACATTGTATCGCTTTATCCAGTTTTACAGCGTGTATGTGATCACATTCACGAATATTGGCTGATCTTTGACGCGACTGACAGTTTATTGATCTCAACTTTTCCCTCTTGTTTGATCGGCTGTGCCCGCCCGGGTTTTTGTTCCGCAAATTATGATCTGAAATGCGGGATCTTAGCCGAATGTAGACCTTGAAAGAGAATCAGAGCGGGATCTTAGGGGTGACTTTTGTATAGTAAAAATTCTGTTTTCTTAAAACAGCGGGATCTTAAGCGAACTGGGATCGTAAGCGGTGGGATCTTAGGTGGAGACTACTGTATCTTATAGCATTTTTTTTACACAGCTTAACTCTTTCCAAACCTAGATATATGTTTTGTAAAGCTAGAAGCATCTTTATTTCTTAGTCTTTCAACTGTTTCGAGTAACTTGTGTGGTCGGTCATTACACTCTAACTACATGTATTGGTTACAATCTATTTGTCTTTATGCTAGCATGTTATAGTTATAGGCATCTTTGCTCGGCCAAACTTTGTTCAAAACAAAATATGTTCTAAAAAAATGGAAGTTTCTTTATTTCTTTTTCTTCCGACAGTTTTGAGTAATTGGTGCGGTCGGTCGTTACAATCTGAGTATTGGTTATAATTTATTAGCCTTTTTTTCATGCCTAGTTGTAACAACCAAAACATTTTTGTTTTTTTTCCACACGTGCTAGCATTTTAAACAATAGGCTTCTTTGCCAGGCTAAACTCTACCCAGAACTAAAAGTGTTCTGAAAAGGTGGTACATCTTTATTTCTTTGTCCTCCTACTGTTTTGAGTAACTTGTGCTGTCGGTCGTTACACTCTCACTATATATATATACAAATATACATATATATATATATATATACCTCATTTCCTGCTCTCTAGCCATGTTCTGTCGTCTGCTTTCGTCTCCTCTTTCTGCCCCCACCCCCTCACCTCCTTTGCCCCTTCCTCTGGGCTCCTGATTCTTTCTGCAGCCTTCACTTCTTCTTACTGCTGTCTTTCAGCCACACCCCTGATCTTCGGGTAGGAAAGATCTACACCTAGCCTTCTTGGACAAGGGCGAAAAATCTCGGAGGGCCCGTGTGCAAGTTGCGGCAAGTTAAAGATCCCTTGGTGGTCTAAAATCGATAAGAGTAGGCTTCGGCCGCCACCCGGGCAAAATTCAAAATTTCCTACCAACTGAAAACGTTAGGTGTGTCCCGCACGCTCATTTGACCTTATGCAGTTGCGAGCGTTTATAAAAACAAAACAAAAAGCAAGTATCTTGACTTCCATTCCAGATGTATATATATGGGTGTTGTTGTTTTGTTTTTTTTTGTATTAAAAGCAAGAAAACAAAAAAGCAATAAAATGGTACCAAAAACTCCTTATGCCCAAAAATTGAGGAATGTCCGACCCCATCCCATAGGCATAGAGACACAAATGTGCTCACAATGCTACCAGCAAAATCTTTATTATATAAGTATAAGGTCTATTCATTTTAGATGATTTCCAAGAAGAAAAAAAAAGTAGCATCAGTGACCTAGTGGTGAGACTACCGGACCTGTAATTGTGAAAAATTTGAGTTTGGGGTTCGAGCCTCAGCTTGGTCCGATATTATGTCGAATTTGAATTTCCTATTTGACTCTGACCTTTCGGAGATGGACATTAAACTCGAGGGTCAAACCTCTTACATAAACTAATTTAACCCTTTAACCAAGCAAACAAGACTTTCTAGAATGGAAACATAAAAGAGCATCCACACAGTAGACCCCTGTTATTATCAAGACCTTGGAATACATGAATCAGAAAACCTCTCAATACATGTAGGCCATATTATTTGATGAAAACAGGTAGAGACTATATTTCATCTCTCTCTCTCTCTATTTATTTTTAAGTTTTCAAAGGTCCAAGTTTAATCACTTACACTACCATCTCTTTAAAACTTTATGATGTAATTTCATGTGGATGGAGGATTGACTTTGAAATTCAACTTCGCTAATTCCAATTGTCATCAAATTATATGTTGGGCCTACATATTCTTCTCAGCATACAAGGCCACATTTGCATATTCTTGCCTTTGATTTCATAGTTCAGGGCAGAATTATGTCTTTATTTCAAGAACTATTTAGTATGACCTATCTGAATACGATAAAAAGGTAAATATTGATGGATAAAAACTAAGTTATTTATAAGCTTTGAAAACAAAAGCTACGATTTTAAAAAAATAGCTAGATGCACTTAATTTCAACTTTTACACTAAAAGATAAGATAGGTTTAGTAATGGCAATACAGTGGAGTCCATTTAAACCGAAATCAGCGGGACTACCAGATTTTCTTGACTTTAGACAGGTTTTCAGTTAAGAGAGGTTGGTTACTCAAAATAGAATAAAATAATCGAAGATTTTATATTCGTTCAGTTTACAACTGTTTTCAGATTAATCATATTCAGTTTAGATATAGTCCACTATATTATACCCAGTAAGTAGAATGTCCACCATCAGATCGTCTTACACAGTATCTCAACTTTGTCAAGCAGACAGACTGAAATTTAATTACGTTAAAAAAGCTTCCTCATTGGAATCGAACTCACATCATTCGCATGCAATGGCAAATAACATAACCACTACACCACAGATGCTGGTATCACTCGTCTGAGAACCACTCTAGCTTTTCGCTGACTGGCTCGAGAGTATGGGAAAAAAGGGAATAGTGGTTTATAATCTTTGCTTTATCCAGAGAGATACCGCCATTATTTAGTAGTTGTAGTAAATGAATACAAAATATTGTTTAAACTCTACATGCTCATAAACAAGACATTCCTATTAACTAAACAGATATATAAATCACATTTATTTCAAGGAAAAAACCCAACATAGATCATGTATCTATTATATCAGCAAGCGAGGAAGGAAAAATCAAAATTCAAAATTAGCTGCTTAAAACAAGGGTGTCAAACTCAATCACACAAGTACAAGGGACCAAACTCAAATAACACAGTTATCAGTGTAAAACCCATTTTAACTCATTCGCTACTGCGAGCCGTGGGCAGCGGGGCGGCTTAAGCGACAATATTTACATTACGGTAACCTTCCCCTGACGGCTTGAGAACCGACCTATAATTCTAGCTTAGATTCTATTCCAATCCACATATCCATATTAAAATAAAGATATATTGTAACGTTCACTTTCGGATCAAGCGTTTCCACCCAAACTCCCGTTTTGATTCAGTTTTAAAACTTGATTTCGAAGTTTATGAATCTCAATACCCAAATTATAGCCCAGATACCAGTCTTAGTACTTTAACAAGACAAAAGGTATCATTATTTTGTTTACTAATGAAAAGTAGGCCTCTTCATAGGAATATTGATGCTATATTGGTAAAGTGGAAAAACTCAAATTGCCATTGCTCTTTATTGACAAATCAATATTTTTCAATGCTAAAATCTAGATCTAAATTGGCAAAAAAAATTTCCCCCCAAAATCAGTATTTTTCAGTAGTATTACAAAAATATCACTCAAAACATGTGTAGTTTTATTCCAAAAGCAATTCTGAATAATTCTATAAGATACGTGTGTTTTGTACTCTTTGTGAAAGTATCTTGTCCTTTTTTCCAGATTATGTTAAAAAAATTTTTTTTTTCATTTTCGGATGCTATGATCCAAGTGTACAAATTACGTGGAATGTATGTAAATAATTGCAAATTTTTCAATATTTTCTAGTTCTATATTCATTTATGGTTATTTTGATGTAGGTCTATCATTTGACTACGCGCAAACACATTTTTTGGTTTTCACTAAAGATGATTGATTCTTAAAAAAATTTAATCCGCATCCAAGCAAAATTGTGTTACACAATCACTTCTTACAGGAACCAAAGTAAAAAAATACCCAAATAAACAACACATATGTATTCAACAAATTAGACTGAAAAGGTTGGAATATAATATCATGTTGAGAATTTTATAAATTTAAGGCCTCAAAGACCTGTGAACTACGCACTAATCATCATCTCATATTGCCCTCCCCCAAAAATTTGTCCAGGAGCTCAAAATAATACGTAGCGAATGAGTTAAACAATGATGCAAATTAAAACAGACAAAAAGCTAAAATAGTTACAAATCAATGTTTAACAATTTCCACTCTCATGCCAAATTTAGAGCTGGATGTTTGGCATCTTTGCTTAGCAAACTAGTTTGTTTATGTTTGAAATAAGGTTCTGTGTTATAGAGAGATTCTCAGGAAAGACTACCTAAAATTCTCTTCCGGGCCAGAAATAGTTGTTTGCCAGGCCGGATACAATTGTTTGGCGGGTCAGATGCGGCCCACGAGTCCTAAGTTGACACCTGTGACCTAAAACATGCAATGAGATAGAAATCAATTGTCTTTATCAATACAGACAAAAAATGCTGTTGAACACAAAAGCTGTTAAACACAAAAGAAATAACAATCTCATTTAAGGCATCTGTAACATTAAATTTGGCATTAAAGACCAACAGTCAAAATACAAAAAAGTATTTTTCATCAAAGGTGTTGGGTAAGTTACAATTAAATGTTAGCCATCTAGCCATCCGCTAAAAAAACCAAAACATTTTGCTCAAGTCATTTGTTTGATACAGCTAACAACTACAATCATTTGGTCATATTCTTTGGTATTGCTCACACTATTACTGAGACAAAAAGGATGTATTTTATGTACAGTCAGAACGGACGACGTCTGGTTTCCAGCTGATCATCAAGTGACCGGTTTGTTATAACATATTTTGTTTTGATCAAGCCTGGAAAAAAAAAAATGAAATGACAACGGCGAGCACTGTCTGCACATCATCATATCACATGTAATGCAATCACGGTAAAAATACTTCATTTGTATTCTTCAAAATACAGCATGAAAAAGTTACTCTCGACTCGTTTAATTTATTTTGACATTCTGATTCCAAATCTGATAATATTTTTACGAAGGGACATAGTTTTTCTATAAGCCTATAAACAAATATGTGATCATCTAGCTGCAACAAACACCAGGCTTACTTCAACTTTAGCACAGCCTAATTGAGACAAGACTGGTTTAGAAGAATATGGCACAAATTTGTCAGTGTAATCTGTTCCTTTTCATTTCCTTGCAGCTGTCTAGAAAATAAAATTTAATTCTGCCACTGCCAGTCATATATGGACAGCATGGTGCAGACCATTATATTATTGAAGATGCTATGCACAAGTGGCCTGCACCATCTCTATGAGTTAGCTCAAGTGGCTTCAAATACAAAAGCAAAAAAATCTACAGCATGGAAATCAAACAAATAATTCAGAATCAACAGGTCATCAAATCACAGTTACAACATTTCAGCCAGAGACCTCTAGAAACAAAATGTCAGGCTACGATAAATGATGGTATGTTACAGAGAAATAGTAGAAGATTCAGTCAGGATTAATAATAATAATAAAAACATTGCAGTATTATCTTTGCAAGCAGCAATAAGAACTTTGCAGATACCTGTGAAAAATACAAGTTGAAGCTCGTCGGTCCTTATATGAAGAAAGAGCAACAAAGCAGCAAGTAACAGCCAACATGGCTTTGGAAAGAAGCTTGTTTCTTTGCCCATCAAAGAATTATTATTGACTAGCGATAAAGCAAAGCAAAGTGAAAGCACTGATGAAAATAGAAGCATACATCCGCAAAGAATAAGCAATAGCAATAATAGACGTTAGCTTTTCTCACCTAAATCAGCACAATTTAGATCTTTTTGGAGGCGGGCTTCAACTACCCTTGCCCATCATGGCTAAAAACTGGCTGAGTGGGATACAGCATCTCAACAGACAGGAAATAATGCTCGCTACAAAACTTTTTCAAACAGGAATCAAATCTTTCGTGTGCAGAGGCGAAGAGCCTCACCTGTACACCACAGAAGACACCACTTTCGGTGGTGGTGGTGGTGGTGGGGGGGGTGGGGTGGGGTTGGGGGTTGGCAATAGTGTGTAAGTCATCAAGAGTGACAACTCGCAACCATGAGGTCAGAAACCAAATGTTCTATCTGCTTTATCAAAATCATTAGATTACTTTGAATCATTGTCAAGATATTCAAACAGTTTTATTTTAAAAGTTTGACCTAGTAAAATTCCAAATTTTTAACTTCAAATTTCTCAAAAACTAGGTACTGAGCAGATCGAACTTTGTAATTTTATAGTAGCGAACTGTCTACAATTATACAACACAGCAAGACATTAACTTACAGTAGGTTATATCCTCTGGCTTAACCAGACCATTTCAGTTTTGTCCATATTCTGTTTGTTCACAGGATATGTTCCGCTATGTCTTATCAACATTTTTCTCAAGGTGGGATGTTACAAATTTACCATTATCACATCATAAGTCAAATGAATTCTGAATAGTGGATAAGCACTAAAGAACTCATTAATTCAAAATCTGCAATTCAAAAAGAACCCACAGTCAGACTCATACAGTGTTCTACATGTATTATAAAACAAGATAAAGTCAAACTAATACATTTATGTACTATATAAAAGCATTCAGTCTAAATAAAACAGCCAACTTTTGTATTTAAAAAAACCCACAGTCAAATTAAAACAGTCTTCTAATCTTCAATTTCATAAAACATATAGTGGCACTGATATTGTCTTTTATTATCAAAAACAAAAAGAATCCAAAGCCAGATTTGTCTATTGTTCAGGACCTTTAGTCAAACTCGTACAGTAGTCTATTGTGAAAAAGCATATCACAGTTCGACTCATATAGACTTTTATCATTAAGAACATACAGCCTACAGGAGAGTCTATTGAGAATCATCTCAGAAAGGAAGAATTACATGCTTTGCCCTAAGAAATGGTCCAAGATCTTAAAACTAAAGAACTAAAGCAAAAATAGAAATTGTACTTGACACACAGAGGAGAGTGTTGTAGAAAGAAGAATTTAAAAGGCTACAACATATGTAGAAAAGATGCACTTCAAGAACCTACAAGTACCACATACGTTTTTTGTATACAAGTTGATAAATACAAGATTTGTACAAAGTAAGAGGGAAGCAAAATGAAAGTGAGTAATCTACTGCACTGCTACACATGTAACAAATACACACTAAGACTCAGTTGAAGCCAGGTGTTTGGTTTTGCTTTTATTACCTGTTCTCAGCCTGGTATCTTTGTCAGCATGGCCATTGTTGCAATACAAATCGTACAATCATTTCCATCACAAAAGTTTGCTAGATTAAGCTGATTTGCCACATTTTCATTCACAAATACTGGGTATATATGAATACTGTTTAACATAAGATTTGTCCAAAATATCTTTGCTTAACATAGAACTTTGAAAAGAGCCAGCTAGATTCCTTGTGTCCCTAATCTTGACAACTCCATGGATCAAATTAATCAAACAATCCTTCACCTTAAAGAAATTCCGTAAAAGATTGATATGATCCATCGTCTTACAAAAAGCAGTAGATGGATTCAATCAGCCTCCCATTAAGTATAGAACCCATGGATGACAGAGTCAAATTAACCTCTATCTTAAAAGAATCTACAGCAATCCATTACAGAATGAATATGATCCATCATCAATTTAAAAAAAAATTATAAATCAGTGTTATCTTAAAAAAACTGCCAGCTGCATTCAGCCAGTTTTTCATCTAGAAAACAACCCACGGATGGATTCCCACACTCCTCCCTCAGAGGTATCTGATCAAAAAATTCCAGAGTCTGGACTCCTGCTGTCTTCCTCTGTCTCAGTTTCTTTGAGGTACTCCACTATGTCACTCATTTGCAGCTCTGTGGCCAACTGTTCGTTCAGAAGTTCGTTCACTGTGGCAGGGTCATTCAGCTCTGATATTATCTCAAGGTTACCGGTATTCGAGTTATTTTGGGCGGACAATAGCTGAAGAATTGTGTTCGCGTCCAGAGTGGTCATCATGTTAGGATCTCCAATCTGCAAGGGAGAGCTTGTGCTGTAGAGGTTGTTGGCACTGTTGTCTGTGGCATTCTGCGACTGAATGTTGAGATAGGGCACTTGGGTGAGGTTTCTGCTGGTCGCCTGACATGTCGGTAGCTGTTTTCGGCTTCTCCTCCTGTGTGGTGTCTGCTCTTTTGCTTCCGCCAGCACAGTGGGGACATTTCCTAACACGCTACCAGAGGCACCGCGTTGGACAGCTGTATTTCCTTGAGACATGAAAACTGTTGTAGCCATCTCCCCCTGATCAGGCATGGTTGTCATCTCGCTAATCATGACGCCATTCTGATCGATAAATTGGACAGAGAAATTTCCAATGGACATACCAACAGTATTCAAATCAAAAGCATTTATACCGGCTGGGTAAACGCTGGGGGGGACAGACATGGGAGGAGGTGAGAACTGCGTTTGGTTCAAATTCTGTGGGATCTGTGTTCTCCCCTCCATTCCCTGAGCAGTTGATAATGTCTTTCCTCTGGTCTGAACGGGAAACTGCTGTGTCGTAACCACCTGAACCTCCTCCGTATAAGCCGGTGGTATGTTGGACAAGTCTACCTGAACATTCCCAAACACCTGCAAGTTCTGGGAGACAGGCAAGGACTTGGAACTCACAGGAACTCTCTCAGGATCAGGAGATGCTGAAACAAAATCAGAAGAGAATGCGGCTAGCATAATTACATAAAACACACTCTGGCAGCTACTTAAAGATAAATGTCACAATTTGTAAGCTGAAAATATAATGAAAAGGAAATAGCTAGCATTACTCTCTGGAAGCAACTTGCGGATAATTTCGCTGTACTGGTGAACGGAGGGCAAAAGACAGGTCTCACTATCCAGTCAAGTGATGGCAACACAGATGATAAAAGAGATTGACAGACACAAACAACCGAGGGGGAAATAAGAAGTAGGACTCACTGGTAGCGCCCTCTAACCAGCTGCACATGACTATAGACAGATACACACTTGAGCATTCCAAACACTTAGTGTGGGTAGAGAGGATCACACTGACACAATAGCGGTCATTAAATGCAAAGAAAAAGCAAGAAAGACAGACAGACAAAAAACAAGAGGGGAAAAAAAAAGAATCCTAACTCACCAGTGGTACCCTCAGAACATCCATGCATGATTTTGGACAGATATACAATCGCTTTCACATTTAACTCTGGCTAAAGTAAACAGAGGCAGGCTATGGGTTAACTGTGAGCAAAATTAAAATCGGAAAGTTTAGTTTTGGTAAAGAGTTTTTCGGCAACACAAATGAGTCATAAAAGTGCCAAAGACGAAAGGTGTTAATGGAGACTAACATGCAAAGAAAAGAAGGAGGCGAGATAAGGACAATAGACGTTTGATAGGGAAGAAGGAGCTAAACCCATCGGAGCACCCACCAACCACCCAGAAAAATAAGATGACAATAACGAATGCCAAGAGAAAGTGGAAAGTGGAAAATATCATCTTAGCTAAAGAGACTACAGCTCAGCTTCAGAATAAATCCCCCCCCCCCTTCCACAAAAATAAATCTTCGCAAAAAAAAGCACAGCGGTAAAAGTAAAATTGAACCAGTCTCGCACACATTGACAATCACATTCCGATGTTTCCTGTAAGACAGATCACCAAACACACTGTGACCTCCACAATACCCCTAGATTTGCATACTAAGTTAAATCAGTTCTGAATGAGGATAAGGGCGCAGGGTGTGTGTGTTTACCCAGTTTACTTTTACTGTCATACTTATTCAATGACATTTTGGCTCGATAAAATACTGTTTGCTTGTTTTGTTTGTTTGAGTAAAGAGAAGCACATAGACACAACAATGGTCATTTAGCACTGGAAAAAGTAACACAGACAGACAGTAATATCAGAGGGAAAGTAAAGAAGTAGGACCTACCAGTAGCGCCCTCCAACCATTTGTGATAAAATACTGCAGCTGGGATATACATGTATTTAATAAAATACAGCGGAGTCCACTTGAACCAAAATAAGTGGGACAGCTGGATATTCTTCAATTTGCCAGGTTTTTTATTCAGAGAGGTTGCTCAGAGAGAAAGAAAAAAAAAATCGAGGATTCTATTTTCTTTTAGTTTCACTAGTTTTCAGATCAACCATGTTCAGTTTAAGTGGACCCCACTACTGTGAACTTCTAGCCAGTGCAAGGAGACTCTAATTGACTAGACCTAGTCTTTTATTCAAGTTAGTTTTAGTAACTTTTACAGCACTTGCAGCACAAATAGGTCATACAAGTGCCGACTCCCAGAAGTGTCACTAAAGAGTAGGACATTTATAGAGGAGAGATAAAAGGATGATAGATGTTTAATCAGAATAAAGGAGCAAACCACACCGGAGCACCCATCAACCACCCACACAGTCTAGCGTGATTTGGATTGTCCGGCACTCTAATCAAAGGTGCTCGGGTGCATGGTTCCTGTAGGTTGGGGGGGGGGATTTGTCACATAGTTGAGAAGTTCAGCGATGTTATTGCATGGCATCAAATCCATCACTCTCTACCCCCCACAGCTATACCCCATCAGAAAATAATAGTTTCAAGCACTCTTGTGTAAAGAATATCTATCGAAGATTCTTTTAAAAACCAGATGCTTTCTTCAAAAGTGCCCCAACTCAAGTTTCTGTCCTAAGAAACGATGCCTTTTTGGGATTCTCCCGACATGAACCTGATAAATTCTCGAAAAACTGATAAAATAATTCAAGGGCATCATAGAAAGCAACAAAAAGGTTATGCACAGCAGGGGGGCAGGCAAAAGTTTAGCAGTCAGGCAAAAACACAAGCAGAAGCACAATGCAGACACAACCGAGAGACAAACTATAATACAATCTTGGCACAACTGAGAGATAAGCTAGCTATATTAAAATTCTACACCAACTGAGAGATAAACTACAATACAATTCGGCAATTCTACACCAACTGAGAGATAAACTACAATGTGATTCTGCAACAAATGAGAGATAAACTACAATACAATTCGGAAACAACTGAGAGATAAACTACAATACAATTCTGCAACAAATGAGAGATAAACTACAATACAATTCGGAAACAACTGAGAGATAAACTACAATACAATTCGGAAACAACTGAGAGATAAACTACAATACAATTCGGAAACAACAGAGAGATAAACTACAATACAATTCGGAAACAACTGAGAGATAAACTGCACTGCAATTCGGAAACAACTGAGATATGTATATATATGAAAATACATTAAACTGAGAAAAAAAAACACACATTGACTCAATCATGGTCATGAGGTGTGTGGAGGGGGGGGGGGGGGGGAAGCAAGGTAGAAAGACAGAAACAATAGAGAGTAAAGAAAAGAAGTAGAACCAACTCGTGGCGCCCTCCAACCACTCATGAATAGAGAAGAAGAGGAAGACTGCGTGGTTGAAAGTGTATAATATAACAGTAGGAGCAGGAACAGGGAAAAATCAAGAAGGGAGAAATTGATGAAAATTATCATGATCACCATTGCTAGTTCATATTCGTGAATTTCATAATTGGAGACAAATTTCAGAACAGAACACAGAATAACAGACTGAATATTGGTTGGTGCTCGATTATACCTGGTGCACATTGCAAAAAGTTTCATCAAACAAAGCTCAATTCAATACGGCACATTTGAAGGAGGCTTGGTTTGCTTTCATGAAGGGGCAAAAGCATTCTTTAGTCAGTTTGATTGCCTCCTCAAAATTCAAAGATGTTTCCTTTTTGAGGTAACAATTTGATAGGTTTGATGAAATCAGCCAGTCATAAGACGTGTGCATCAGATATTTGGTTTGCACATGCAATCAGCAGAATGCCACAAGCCTTAATAAATTTCCTTTAAAATGGACTTCTGTCAGCGTCACTCCACAAGCACCTCATTATTTTTCAATTTAAAAAAAACGGAAGTACACAACCATTGAAAACAAAACTATTTTGTAAGAGGCTCCTTGGTGTCTTTTTATTCATAGAACGACTTTATCTGGAATCCACCAGATATACATTTGAGTAGCTGTGGACTGACTCTGATGATTTGATGCAGTGTGCACTGGCCAGTGTCATTACACCTGACCCAAACCAATCTGATCTGATCATGCATTTGACCATTAGACCAAAATCAAAATAATGATGTCGATGAGAAAGATGAAAGGCTTATGTTTATTTACCAAGTGAAACGGCATCGCTTCCATCTACCCTAATCTGATCTGATCATGCATTTGACCATTAGATCGATGGGCATAAAATCAAGAGAATAATGTGAATGAGGAAGATGACAGGCTTATGTTTATTTACCAAGTGAAGTGGCATCACTTCCATCTACCACACCACACTCGGCTCTCGGCGTGTTCTCGGGGCACGCAGACACAGGGGTGCTGGGTTCACTCTTTAGGACAGGAGAACCAGTAGAAGAACCCTATAGAAGAGACCAATGGAACTGGTACAGTCGAAATTGTCCAAGACAGCCACCCATTGACGAGAACAAAAGTGGTTGTCTTTGACAGGTGGACATCTTGGACAGGGTCATTATGACGCAGAAAACATGCAAGGGGAAGGGGGCCAGGTTGTTTTTACGGGTGATAATCTTAGATCGGTGGTCGTTACAGTAGGTTCGACTGTGGTACAAGACAAGTCAGAACAGCAATTCGTTTATAAGGTAGTGCGCGGGGAAAAAGCAAGAAAGATAGACAGAAACAATAGAGAGGGAAGAAAAGTAGGACCCCCAGTGGCACCATCCTACCCAAACGATAAAAGGGAGGTCTGATTGTATAGACTACAAATGTTTTATGCCTCTATTGACACATTTAGATCATTTTGGGAGCCAAGCCCTGCCTGTTGGGGCCAACTCAGGCTGAGTGAGATAGAGCATCCCTTTTAAATCACTAATCCAAGTCGCACATGAAAAACACCCATAATGCATTATACAAAGAAGGCAAAACGCAAGAGATATATATAATACAGGGTAGGGTAACGATTGATTTATTCCATTTCTGTAGGTGGTTTCTCAAGGCCACGTCACTCCCCCATCCCCCACAAGACAATCCTTAACATTCATAGTTATAAAACATCAAGAAAATATTGTGCTAAAAAAAAACTACGAGCATAAATAGAACCCATCCAGGACCATGAACAATTCGCATATCGTCCTGGAAGAAGTGTGGAAGATGCCATTCTACTATTTTTTTACAACAATATAGACACTACGACAAGCCAGAAACATACTGTAGGATCCTGTTTGTTGATTTTTCTTCAGCCTTTATTACTGTCCAGCCAGCTATCCTTTTAAAGAAATTAGAAAACATAGGTGTTAACGTCAATTTAATATCATGGATAGGGAATTTTCTTATCAACTGAACCCAAAAAGGAAAATTAAACCATTCCTCATCAACACACATCATAACAAATACAGGGGCCCCTCAAGGATGTCTTTTGTCACCAGTTTTATTCACACTATACATGGACCATTGCGAAATAAAAATCAGCAACATTAAGTTGCTCAAATTTGCGGATGATCCAACTATAACTGGGCTAGTTCAGGCTGACCATAACGAAACTGCTTACCGGAATTTCTGAATGGTGTGAAAATCATAAGCTGCTTTTAAAAGCGAAAAAACCCAAAGAACTTGTTGTTGACTTTAGGAAAAAGAAACTGCCCCTGCAGCTACTCGAAACTAAAACTGAGAACGTTAAACAAGTGTCAGATGATATGTATTTGGGTGTTACAGTAGACAACAAACTCAACTGGCGGGTCCACACTTCTCTCCTACATAAAAAAGTGAAAAAGAGACTATTTTTTCTCTCCGGAAACTCATGTATTTTAAAGTTGATAAAACATTGATGTCCATATTCTTTTATTCAACCATAGAAAGTATGACCAATTTCTGTATATCAGCATGGGCCGGGAACATAAGACAACAAGATAAAGAAATATTAAATCAATTAATACTGAAGGAATGAAAAATTTTAACATCTACATTCTCCTCCTTGGATGAATTGTCCATTACAGCTTGCACTAAAAAAATTAATTCCATCTTTTTGGACAATAAACATCCCTTGTTCCCTAAAATAAAAATATTAGTGAGAAGTAAAAGACTAGGCTTTTCATCTGTAACAAAGAAAGACACAGAGTGTCATTTTTACCATCATCCATCAACATTCTTCCATCTTAACCATCTTGTTACAAGTATGCATACGACCTTAGAGCATGAATCAGAATAACATCGAGTCACAATCAGAATACTGAGTATGTATCTTGCTTAACATTATTATTGTTTATATTACTGTTCATTTATATTATGCAGATATGTGTGCATGTGTTTACCTGGTGAAACACCAAACCAATGTGCCAGGATCTGGACAATAAAGATGTAACTTATCTTATTATCTTATGTTATACAGACAGAGATACTTGATAAAAAGATTTCACTACATGGGAACTGAACTCGTGTGATTTGCATACGAAGGCAGAAAGCATAACTACTACACCACAGACGCCAGTAAGGGAAGTGTGAAGAAACCAAAAGCAATAATAAAAAAACTGTTCGACAGTCTTTCCTTGCCCGCCTTTTTTTATTTTGGAGTTCCATTTTGAATGCATGATTTGAGTCATCCAATGCATTGTATTCCAACATAACCAAGTAGCATCCCTTTTAAAACTTCACGAACGACTTTCATTTTTGCAAATATCTTTTTAAATCGCTAATCTCAGTCGCACATGAAAAAGACCCGTAACGCAATCCACAAAGAAGACAAAACTCAGAGATATAATACAATACAGGCTAACGATTGGTTTATTTCATTTCTGTAGGTGGTCTCTCAAGGCCACGTCACTCCCACATCCCCCACAAGACAATCCTCCATAAATTCTTGGGCCAAACCCACCAACTGGATCGGTACCTAAATACACAGAGAAATGTCCTCATCACATCCAAAATTGTTTTCCAAAAAATAAATTGTATCATTAAGAATAAGAGCAATTGAACTCCACTTTTAGCAGTTTCAAGAAAAGTGGGACTTTCTGCTTTCACAAAACTAGAACTAAGAATTCAATTTTCGGTTCCAATTTGGAGAAAATCCTATTCAAAAGCAGCTCTAAGACTAAGACTAGACCTTTGTTAAACTAAGAGATGAAACAAAGATTTATTTTATGCACAGCGCTGAAAACTGGCCAAAATCATTCCCCTTCGTGGTCACTGCCTGCTCTGTTGCGCATCAGTTGCAGGAATGCAGGTCATGGCGTCACCTCCTCACTCTAACCACGAACTATTCCATATAAAAAGAGAAGAGTAAGATTTCCCCTCTCAGTCTGCGAAAACTTGATCTCAATGCGATGATATTTGCCGATGTTATAGAGTGTGCAAAATGTTCAGAATTTCAACAAATTTAATCTGTGTGCTGCATTTCATTCATTTATAATTTCCAAAGTTCCAGATCAATCTCAACAAGTTTTGGTGCAGGCACTGACGACATATTTGTGTTTCATGTGTATAATTTCCATAATTGTGGGAAGAACAGTTGCAGCAATATTAAGTCACTTACATCCGATTCTTATTCAGTGCCTTGTTATTTGGCTCGTGCAACAATGTATGCTGGATTCTATGCTGTTCTGAGTTCAACAGTTCTCTGCTAATTTCATAGATCGTTATTTATATATGAAAGGAAGACATATTTGTGCTTAATGTGTATAAATTTCATCTTTGTTGATCAAACCGTGTTATGATAGTAAGTAGAATCCATTTGCCCCTGATTCATTTCTAACAAGTTTACTGAAATCTCCCAATGGAACACACACTTGAGAGACATACCTTATTGCTGAAGTTTGTCGCGTTTGCGGGTGTAAGAATGTGACTAAAATACAACAGCGTCTGAAAAGAAAGGCTAGGACATAATGTGAGTCACTGCAGAGTGACATTTTATTAATTTATGATATTGACATTAGAGAAGACACAGATGACAAATATTCGAAGTTTATTTATCACAAATAATGTCACCCGAGGACCTATGACACTAAGAAGACACCCCATCTACCCCATCCTTACACAAACAAATGTAGAGCAGACACCAGACACAGAGGTACACGTATGATCCAATCATTGTTGATAAAACGCACACTATAGGTTTGATTTTTGACTCTCTCAACCAAACGTATTGTCAAATTCATAATGACATCTCACACAGCGCACCTATTCCCAAAACCTCTATCCCAGCAATTCAGACAGCAATAGACTCGTACATAAAGCTGAACAGAAGACATTTTCCAAAAAAGATAATCCCCAAACAGCACATTTTAGAACAACACTGCATTCAATTCATAACGCAACACGGCTTTGGCTTGGGCCTGCTGGGAGAATAAGGAACCAAAAGCTGTCACCAGTCTATTTCAAAAATTGAAAAGCGGACTCAAGGCATCGTAGACAATAAGGAAAAAACTGCCATTTGTAATGAGCACACATTTGCTACAGACATCACCTTCACTGCGCATCGAGACTGCATGCACCGAGAAAACATCCACGGCCCCATAGATAAGTGTATATTGTACAAAATGTGTAAATAGACCTGTGCCATTTAAAGACAGATATGATAATCTGAATTTCATCACTAGCCCGCCGAATTCGGCTGTTGAACGAAAATGTAAAAATTTTGATTACTAATCTTTCAACAATGTTGTCCTCTGGTAAGTAGATACCCACTTTGATTACCTTTATTCTAACTGAGATTTAGTGAATTTCATTATGCCCTTTGGTTGTTACATAACCTTTAATTCAGTGTATATTACTTTAATTACTATGCATAAGACGGCTGTATTTGATCACATGCAGTTAAAAAACTATTCTAGATATCTTCCTTGTGTATGGTAAGTAACCCCGTGCATGGTGTTAGCACAGATAGACTGACTGGCAGCTGACCCCAGTCACGCTGACCTAGCAGCGTACAGCCTGCCGAAGCTAAAAGACCACAGATTTGGCGCTGTGCATAATATGAAAAGTAAATTTTGCCCTCAGGTGAAGATAGACCACTTTAATTCTCAAGCCAACAATTTTCACAGGAGCAATTTATCAAAACAAAACGAACAGGGTGGAAAAAGATGTCCATGCATGTTGCACAAAACTGCAACAGAACAGAACTGTAAAAAAATCCTCTGAATTTAGTTCTCCAAGAAGTTACCCTTGGTCCATCTCTGCCTCTTTTGCCTTCTATTTTCCAGTGAATAAAAGCCCATATTTTTCTCAACAACGTTTATGGAAAATAAGGCCCATATTTCTAAACATTTGCAAGATTGTAATTAGTTCAGGAAAAGTAATAAATGATTAAGAATGAATTTTTAAATTTTTTTTAAAAATCAGGACAAAACTAAAATAAATCACAGCAGTAGACACTACTTGGTGAGAATTTGAGTTATGAAACATTAATTCACTTCATTCAATAAGAGAATGCACCTAAAAGTTATGTTCTTAAATATGAGCAGATTTCCTTATAGCTTTGTATAAACACAGAACTGAGCAAGGCAGACGATTCATCAATTTTTTCCGTGATCAGCCTTTTGGGTACACAGGAAACACTGCCATTTTGAATTTTTAGAGAAGGAAAAAAAAAACGAATTCAGAATAGACAAAAATCTCCAACAATTTTAGAACACTCTGCACACATTTGTAGGCTGTTCTAGAAAACATACAAGAGCTTATAAGAGCGATATTTTAGAAATGAGGTTCAAAAGTATATTTCATGATCAAGGAATTTAAGGAGTGTCCAAGACTTTAAAAAGGCATTTCTATTGTTGTTTCCATTGACAAATAGAGTCCTTTTTGACCAGAAAGTGATGTATAATGCGAATTTATTTGTGAGCCACAATAGAAAAAAAAGACAGCAAGAAATTAATGGTTAGCGGTTAGAGACATTTCGTGAGCCGGCTGTTCACATTACCAAGCCCAATATTTCAAAAAAAGTATTTCATTGCAGTTTCTTTATGTGTGGTATTGGTTGCATGTGCTCAAGAAGTATTTAGTTGAAATCAAAAGCTTATTGTTGAAAAAGGCAAGAAAAGATACACACAGAAGGTGACGTAATTTCTTTCTGGGCTTAGAATATCTTAACAGCTTGTTGACGATTTGCTTTTTGATAAACACTCTGGAAAGGAAAAATTCACAAAAACAGACATGCAAGGAAAAGATGACAGAAGAGAATCTTTTTTTTTTAGAAGAGGCTTTACGGCGCTCGCAACTGCATAAGGTCATATGAGCGCCAGAAGATCAGAGGTGTTACAAGAGAGAGGGTAACAAACATAAAAAAGAAGAAGGGGAGATAAGGACGATAGATGTTTGATAGGAAAGAAGGAGCAAACCACACCAGAGTACCCACCAACGACCCACAGAAGAGAATCTGTTGAAATCTATAACCATAGACGGCTTAGTGTTCAGGACGTTGTGACAGATAATGAAAACAAACAGAAAGTCTTCCCGCTAAACTGATCAACTTGCAGTCTTGAAAAAACTGCAGATTTCTGCCTGTTTTTGTAATGCGCCCACAGCCTATGTTCTTTAATCAGGGCAGAGCACTATACAAATGTCATAGATTATCATCATTATTGACTGCAATAGACAAAAACATCATTGTAAGACCCTCACTGCTTACCTCATGGCTCGTGCTCTGGAATGTACCGGAAAAAGTTGGGCCTGAACTGTCAGGAGATGCAGTTGGGAACGTGCCACTCTGTGAAGAAGTCGAGCTGGGACTAAAAGGCTTGGAGGAGTTGATCGAAGGGTACCTGCGTTTCTTAGCACCAGGCCGGCCCTGTTCATCAGTGTCAGAAGTGCCATCTGAAGAGGCTTCGACCTTTGAGTTGCTGCACAACAAGAGAATAAAATTATTTTTTTTGCATTGGAAAGGGGAGGATTGTGATTTTCAATGTAAATATCTCAGTTTGGACTGGTTTTACAACTGTGCTGTTGCTTTTAATAGATGGTCACCCTCTTCAGATGTCCCATCGTGTCATACTTTTTTTTTTTTTTAGCAAAATGCGATATAGCCACTTTCTTGATTTTTGTTTCAGGTTTAGAAAGTCTTTTACGGAACTTGCAACACAATTAGATCTTATACTTATATCAAAGACAATGGAAGGAGTAGATATTAGGAAGATACATGTTTGATAGGAAAGAAGGAGCAAACAATACCAGAGCACCCCTAATCATCTATCTACTTTCTAGAAACAACTCGTTTAAAAAAACTCTTCCGGATAAAATATATGACTCGGGTGATAAATTAAGGTATTAACTCTTTCTCAAACACACCCTTAAAAAATGAACAACTCAGGTGGGATGTAAGGGATATTAAAGAAGATAGCAATCTTTGAGCAACTGGTGAGCCTAACTTCATAGAAAAACAAAGGCACAAGAAATTCTGGCAAAGATCCTTCTTCTTCTTCTTCTTCGCCACGCACACACACACACACACATATATATATATATACACACACACACATGCACACACCCACACATACACACTGAGATCATGTGCAACTCCATGAGTAAATGCTTGTCTTGTAACTTAAACTTACCAGAACCTCACACTCAACGTCTCCACCTTCTTCACCATGAGCTTGTAGTCATAGTAATACTTGGACTCTCTCTCCTCTGAAAATATGGGAAAATAAAACCATCTAGATACATATATTTGAACCTGTTTTAACGGCCACCAGTCCAAGACAATCACCTGCATAAATGGCCATTTCCCACTTGACAAGCGGATAATTAGAAAACGACAACTAAACGCCTTTGGCCAATAACAGCCATCTTGTTTGACTTGGCAAGGGGGATGCCCGCCGCCGCGTCACCTGATCTTCCCACCACCAGCAGCCCCCCCCCCACCACCTTCCCCTTACTCCCTTCCCTCTTTGAATCTTTCCTATACTGTGGTTCCCCCTAGTATACTGCATTTGCACCTCATAGTATCCATTTGCAAACCTTCCAGTCTCAAATTAGATCTACTCAGTTTGCAGCTGAGGGTCCTATTGAGCCCAGTCTCTTGTAAGTGCTTAATTTCTTGTGCTTACAAAACTTTAAAAGAAACGATCCAGATTGAAACGGTCGATCATTTGCACTGTGTCATTGAACTTTGTTTGAACTAGCTTTTGTACGTAAGCCTACTCCTAGTCTTTTCTTCTTTTCAATTTACGTAGTGTACAGCATCAGAATCAATCTGGGTGAAAGAAGGGTGTTGCACAATCAAAGACAACCGAACCGAACAGTTCTGCAAGTTGCAAAGTAAATAGATCTAATCAGAGTTGGCAAGCTGCTGGCTGCCGTTGAGCGGTTGTGTTGTCACCATGAATGACAACAAAGTGGGAATTCCTCAATGACATCAAACAAGATGGCTGTTACTATAAATATTGGCCAATGGCGTTTAGTTGTCGTTCTCTAATTATCCGCTTGTTCCCACTTGCCCCCCTTGCATTTTTTTTGCATTGTTCTATATTATAATGACACTGTACAAGACATCAATTTGTTTTGTCTACGACAATCACTACTCTCCTCAGCAATGGGTTACTGTGTCAGATGATTGCAATGGAGAATTGCAATGGCTAAAGCTAGTTTCAATAAAAATGAGCCCAATCCTGAAAAATAAAAACATCTCAGTGACTACCAAAATGAAAGTTTTGAAATGCTCTGTATGGTTAACCCTTCTATATGGCTGTGAATGCTAGACAATCACTAAAGACAATGAAAATAAAATAGAAGCAACAAAAATGTGGTTTCTTAGGAGACTGCTGAGAAAATTGTGGAAGGAAAAGAAATCAAATGAGGTAGAGCTTGATAAAGCCCACATGGGACGCTCAATGTTAAAAATAATCAGGAAACGACAAATGCAGTTTTTGGGACACCTGAATACACATAAAAGTCTTGAACATCTAGCTATCACTGGCAAAATTGAAGGCAAACAAGGCAGGGGTAGGCCCAAAGCAATCTACTTAGGGAACCTAAACAAATGGGTAATGGGGAAAGATCAGGGAAACATAGCTTTTTTAAGAGCATCAAAGCAAAGGAATCAGATCTGGCACTGGAGGATGAGTATGTGGATTCTGTTTTTCTTAAGAAATATTCTCCACTGCAAATGTGTTGGTCATAGTCAAACATTGACAGACAAACTATTATTTTCCTTTTTAAAAAAATGTAGGGGCTTTTACGCCCCCAACTGACACAGAAATACTGAGAAACTTGATAAAAATTTCTCCCTACTCAGGTATCAAACTCAGGGGTCTCCTGCGTGCAATAGCAAAGTATCTAATCACTACACCACAGATGCTGATGCTATTATTATTATTATTATTATTTCTATTACTATTATTACAACCAAGACATAAACACAAACCTTTGCCGTACTTCTCCAGAGCTTCAACAATGCTTCTATTTCTTTCACCACATCCATAAAGAAACTTTGCGATGCGCTGGTTTTTTTCATCCTTGATGTTTCTCACGGATTTGTAGAAGCCGTTCTTTTCAATGAAATCGCCGTATAACGGAACTGACATGACTGCATCTGTTGACCACAACAAAAGCACATGAAGACATC
>NW_004797325.1:1445530-1481876 GCF_000002075.1 Aplysia californica | reverse complement strand
GGGCACATTTATTCTTACTTTGAGTTATAATAATAATAATAAATAGCATTTGTATTGGCCATATACCTGTTCCACTGCAAGCTCTGTGCACTTTACACTATAATATTATTACCCCAGCAGACCATAGAACACACAGAAACATTCTCAGCTTCCCGAGAAGCATACAATGCAAGCAGCTGATTAAGCGCTCAAACACTAACAAACTGACAAAATCTTTCACTGTCTATAATTGGGTACCGATTCCCACCTGGGTGGAGGGAGGAAAATTTGTGTAAAATGCCTTTCCCAAGGACACATCGTCAAGCCCCTGACGGGATTCGAAACCAAAACCTTACAGTTGCGAGTCTGGAAGCCTAACCACTAGTAATACCCCATGAAGGCTTAACACCATTCCAATTACACATTACATAATGTTGTCAAGGGAAAAAAACAGCAGAGTTCATAAAAAAATTAAGGGAGAAAATGTAATCAATCTTGGAAGCTTTGAGGTTCCAGACTTTCAAAATAAGATCTCTCAAAGTCAATCACAAAAATGAGACAGGAGAAAATTTCATATTCTTTGGAAGGTATATGTTCACAAGATTTACTCACATGACGACTCATTCCTGGTCTTGACAGCCATAATGAGAGCTGTGGTGGCCTTCTTGGATGCCGCAGACTCAAGTTTGTTGGCGCTGGGTCTGAACAGGATGGTGCCCTCCGGCACGTGGTCACTCATCAACTTCCTCTCCACATCGGCCGGGCTACAGAAGCCGTAGATGATGCTGGAGAAACAAACCAAAATAAACTACATCATAATGACTATAATAATAACAATACTAGTAATAGAGCTGCGTTTACACGGGAGTGGGCTCTATAGAAATGATCTTCATTATTATTACAATAATACTAATAACAATAACAATAATAATTAATATAATAATTATTATTATTATCATTATTATTATAATCATTTTCATCATTATAACAATAATTGCATTTATATAGTGCACATCCATGCTATACAGCATGCTCTATGCACTTTACAATGACAGTTGAACTTGCTCTAACGGCCACCTGTATAAGACAATCACCTGTACAAACGGCCACTTCCACATTTTCCTCCCTTGTGTTTTCATAACTTTATAATGACATTGTGTGAGACTTCCACCTGCCTAAGACTAACATTTTTCTCCTTGACAGTGGGTGGTATCTAGGACACTTTTGACTGGTAATGACTTTAGAAGAATCACACAAAAAACCCGGCAACATGCTGTATCTAAAGCCTTAGCACATGACAATTGTAATAAACATTTCGAGCAAAGGTCCATCTTCAAATGATGATTCCAACACACACAAACACACACACACACGCACACACACACACACACACACACACACACACACAAACATACAAGCACACTGAGTGACCATTACAACAGACATTATTAAGTAAGCACACATTATAATAAGTCAGACTGGCATCAGTGGTGTAGCAGATAGACGCTTTGAAACTGCATGCAAGAGAATTAAGTATCTCAGTCTTTTCGCTGGGATTTTGGATCCCTCTTAGCTTAGGTTGGCCCTGACAGGCAGTGTAAAATCCTACCTAATAAAATGGTTCAAATTGTGTTGATGCAGATGTAAAAATACTTGCATTTTTTCAAAAAAATCAATAAGAAATGCACACGTGAAAAAAACCCAACATGACTCATTCATCTGCACTTCTGCCAAAGCCATCACACTGCTACTTGAAAGACTGAAGCCCTCTGCAGACTTCCGTTTAGTTTTAGTTAGAGTTTTGAGACACTTGCAGCACAATGTTAGGTTACATAAGTGCCAAAAATTTGAGGTGTTACAAGAGAGTAACATACACAAAACAGAAGTAGGAGAGATGAGGACAATAGATGTTTGAAAGGAAA
Source organism: Aplysia californica (assembly GCF_000002075.1). Classification (NCBI taxonomy): domain Eukaryota; kingdom Metazoa; phylum Mollusca; class Gastropoda; order Aplysiida; family Aplysiidae; genus Aplysia; species Aplysia californica. The sequence goes on along the minus strand of NW_004797325.1, from coordinate 1,479,975 downwards.
GGGAGAAGCAAACCGCACCAGGGCACCCACTAATCACCCGTGCCTCTGCAGAGAGCAGAATCAGTTAAACAGTGAGGAGGATAAACTAGAGCTCAAACACGGAAGGAAGGACAAAGAAGGGAAGAAAGACGAGAAACAGGAGGATCAGGATGAAGAAAAGAAGGAGAAGGAGGAGGTGGAGACGGGGGAGGAAGAGACAAAAGAGGATGGGGAGGAGGATGATCAAAAGGAAGAAAAGGGGAAGGAGGTGAAGCAGGAAAGAAGGAGGAGATGGAGGAAGGGGAGGAGGATGATCAGGAAGAAGAAGAGAGAAAGAAGAGGGAGAAGAAGGAAGAAGTGATAAAGGAAGGGGAGGAAGTTGATCAGGAGGAAGAAGAAAAGGAGAAAGAAGTAAAGAAGGACAGGAAGAGAAGGAGGAGAAGATGGAGAAAAAGGAGAAGAATAGATAGGTATTCCATTCAGGAATTAAACGCCACATAACTCTTATCATAAGACAAGCAAGGGAGTGGTTAAAGACAAAGCCATCGGAAATCACATACTCCTCTCCACTCTCTTCCCACTCCTTTTCTCTGCTTCTTCTGGCTCCTTCTTACTGCTGCACTGTTTTTCAGTCACAGTACAGGTCTTACGAAAGGTAAGATCAAACATCTAAGCTTCTTGGATAATGGTAAAAAAATCTAGGAGGTCCCTTGTGCAAGTTGTGAAAGTTAAAGATCCCTCAGTGGCCCTAAAATCAATAAGAGTGGGCTTTTGCCACCACCCAAGTAAAACTGTAAAAGTACTCTAGTCAATATCTTCAAAATTTGGGTGCAGCTGACTTTAACTTTAAGCCAAAGGACCCAACAAAAGAAGGAAATATAATAAAATATGTAAAACTCAGTTGCACTGAAGACCGAAGAACCAGCAGTAGTTGACTACCCTTGAGATCTTGCAGGGGAAAGCAAAGAAGAAGAAAAGAAGACTTATCATACTTTCTCTATTATTGTTCACACCATTATTGTCTATCTATTGACCTAATATCCACCTACCCATCTTCCCACGGTTTGAGTAGATATCTCTCTATACTGCCGACAACACCATGGAACCATGAATAGAATGAAGGGTTCGTCTCTGCCCCAGATTTTTTGGAACTCTTTGCTCCTTCCTGGTTTGGCTGTGGGACAAGAGAAGTCAAAGAGTTTTAGAAGAATATACATAAAAATCATCAATAATGTCCAATTCTAACCATAAATGAGTGTGAACACTGATTTTTTAATAAGGGGGGGGGGGGGGAACATTATTTTATTCTTGTCATCAGTCGGAATTTCAAAAAATATAATGTAGAGCGTGCTTTTCCCATAATACAGTTTCACCACTTATAATGGTGGTTGTAAATAACATAATTTGAGACGATAAAGATCCCTTGACCTTATTTGGAGGATGCATGGTTTGTGCCGGACACCAGCAATATAAAACATCATATATATAATCAGATAAAACATACAAATACAAAAATACTGGCTGCCAGGGACAGCATGGAATAGCTAACAATCAGGATCTTATGATGTGCAGGCAGCATATTTTTTCAAAGTTTTACTGTGCTTTTAAATGAAAAGCTACTACTGAATAAAAAAACCCTTCCCAGATTCCAAGATATCAAAATTGTACAAATAAATGAAACACTTTAAAGAGAAATATAATTTTCAGAGAAAAACAAGGCTGACAAAAGAGGCATAAATCTTTTTCAATTTTTCTGAGGACAATCGAAGTGAAAAGCAGTAGAAATGGAGCCCTCTGCAATCTGAAATGAATGACAGACAAGGAAAACTAAAAGACATATAATGTTTAGGTTTTTCTTAGAAAATTCTAAAGCCAGGTTGAAATTGTAACACATGAGAAAAAGTAACGAGGAGTTGAGTTAAAGAGTGAAAAAAGGAGATGACACGAGAGAGTTAACTAGTGAGGGAAAAAAAGGGGACAAAAAGAGGTTGACTACTGAAGTAAAACAATAAAAAATAAGGGTGTGTGGGTTTAACATCCTATTAACACTATTAGGTTATTTTGGAGGCGGGACCTCCAAATTTAGCTTCCATCTCCAACAGGACCGGACCAAACGGGTTGAGAACCTTGAAAACTACACAACACAATCCATATCCAAGAACAACCAATCTGGGATTTGAACCAGGGCAATCCGCTCCTTAGTCCTGCATGACACCAACTGAGTTAATGGAGCACCCATTAACAGGCAAGAAAAAAGGAGAAGACACAAAAGGGTTAACTTGCATAAATAAATGGAGAGGACACAAAAAGGGTAAGTTTTTTAAAGTTTTAGTAGAGGTTTTACGGCACTCGCAACTGCATAATAAGGTCATATGAGCGCTAAGGGGTGGATGTCAACAGAGAAGTCCTTACAGGAAATCAGACTTACTCTGCTTACCTCTCCAGCTTCAGCAGCACAAAGTCTGCTTCGACTATCAAGGCACCCCGGAAATAGCGGGTCACAAGAGAGTGACAAACATACAAAAGAAGTTGAGGAAAATGACGATAGTAAAGAAAAAGCAGTAGTTCCCTGTTGTAGTTCAGGCACAGTTATGAGCATGACACTGTTAGTACTGAGCATTAGAACAAGAAATATCCTTAAGACACTTGTCAGTGGCACCGCCCCGGGGGACTCAAAAGGGTTAAGTGGGGTGAAAATTGATAAATCAGCAGCGCGACCGCACCATTTTCGCCCATTACCGATACATCGGTACAGACTATACTCAAACTTTATTTACTTTGTAAATACTTCATCCATAATTTTAAGTTTTGATAGAAACATATCTCAAAAGTAAAAACTTCCTGCAACGAAATATAGTGTCTATAACTATGTAAGTGGGTGGAAATTGACATTGTTGAAGTATTTTCTGTGGCGTGTTTGTGAAAGCAAAACACGAAAGATGATCACACCCATTTCTAGTTCTAGCTAGCTATGTTTTCTGGGCCTGGTAGTAATTAAACGACCCTAAAGGCATATAACTTGTAAAACAGACTAGGAAATTTTTCTTTAGCAAACTTGAGGACAGAGACGATATTGTCTAAGAATCCTTAGCTTTAGACTCTGATTCAGCCGATGATTGAATCGAGAGTGAAAAGCGTGAAAGACATAATTCGTAGGTCTAAATCTACAGTGACAGCAAAGAGGATAGATGGAGATAGGGAAGTGAGTGAATATGCTTAGAAATGAAAGGGAAATTAGAAAGCCAAGAGAAGTGAATATAAAGAGGATAATGACCTAGATCTACGTCAAAATCTAAATCTAGACTTGGACAAGCAAGTGCAACTCGGGCAAATTCTGTTTCATTACAACTTTTGGTATTGTCACAGTGATGTTACAAAATATATCATAAAATCTGCTAGAATTGCACAATTCCATACCTTTTTGCATGAACATGCAGGGAATTAAATGTAACATTCATAAAATGAATGTAGGAATCTTTTTTTGAAATACAAATTTTATTATTTATATTAAAAGTTGGAAATTTAGTCTGTCTTTTTATTAGCTCCCATGTGATGGACGTGTTCTTTAACAAGTATTAATAACGTCCTTTGCCTAATCAAATATTTTTTTGCACATTTCAATGCTACGTTTTATTACCTTTCAGAATATGTATGACACTACCTACTTATTATTTCATTTTACTTATGAAAATCCTTCCCAAACATACACACCTATCATTCATGATCGGATGCACAGAGAAAATCGGTGAAAATGGTATAAAAATGGGCAGAGAATGAGTTAACTAGGGTGAAAATGGGAGAGGACACATAAAGGTTAACTGGGGTGAACAAGGGAAAGAACACATAAGAGTATGAAGAGAAAGAGAGGACACAGTAGGAATCAGTACCTTGATAAATCCTTGCATGCTCACTTGTCCTTCCTCATTCACTGGGAACAGACACAAGACAGTGATCATAAATAAATGTAAATGGTTTACTCCTCTATCAACACAATTCAGATCCTATTAAGAAACCAGATACTTTGACCCAACCTGCAACCGCCAAGGCAGGGTAAGTGGGATATACCATCCTGGAAGACAAATGGAGTTATTAGATAAAACAGCTCCCTGAATTCAAATAAGTGTCTATTGCGCGCAATGGCAAAAGAACCTTATCATTATAGAACAAAATAATAATAAAATAAAATAAGTTACATTTCATTGATCCCAGTAAGGAAATTTTAGTAACAATGGTAAACATACATAATTAAAAATACATACATACATAAAAACATACATAAATATTCAACATCACACCAATACAGAACAACTTCACAAACACGCCATTGCTGGTCACCACTGTGCAGCACCCTGGGTTGTTGTTTTTAGCTAGGATTGTCGTGTCTAGCACAAGGATACACCCCAGTGATCACCCATTTAGATCATTTTGGAGGGATGCTGCTTCAACCCTGCCTGACACAGCAACACTAGTAACAAGAACACAGTGTTCCAGCAGACAGACAAAAGTACTCCAATAAAAATCCTCGCCACACTAGAATCGAACTCACATCTTGGTTTTGTTTTAATAAGAGTTTTACAGCACTTGCAACACAATTAGTGCCGAAGAATAGAGGTTTTACAAGAGAGTCACAAACACAAAAAAACCAAAGGGGAGATAAAAACGATAGAAATTTTGACAGGAAAGAAGGAGTAAATCACATTAGAGCACCCACCAACCACCCACGAATTCACTTCTCCCATGCTAGTTTGCTTGTTTGAGTAAAGAGAAGCACATCGGCACAATAATGGTCATTTAGTGCTGAGAATAATAAGACAGACAGACAGACAGAAACAACAGAAGGAAAGTGAAGAAGTAGGACCAACCTGTAGCACCCTCCAGCTTACCCCCCCCCCCCTTTCATAGGCAGCAGCAAAGAGAAAAACCATTACACCACAGATGTTGATTCCAAATTCAGTGAAGGTAGCCCCAAAATATCATAACCTATGAAGACCACATGAACAAATAGTGACCGACTCAAATTTCAATGTAGCTAGGAAGTTTTATTTTTGTGTTTGTGTTTTTCAGACTTAAAAAAAATTGGTATCTTGTTTTTAGTAAGAGTTTTACGGCACTTGCAACACAATATGGTCATACAGGTGCCGAAGATTAGAGGAGTTACAACAGTGATAGATGTTTGATTGGAAAAAAAAAGAGCAAGCCACACCAAAAACACCTGCCAACCACCTGCTATTGCTATCTAGGAAATTTGTGGTAGTACCTGTCAATCGATTGCGGAGAAAAGCTTTGTCCTCGGAGGTCAGCTGTCGCTTTTTGCTGGTGGCAAATGTGATGCGGTTGTTGAGCATATTGATCACATCCTCAACTGGGAGGCTGTTCGGACACTCAAAGGATCCTTTGTACTAGAGATGAAACAGACATTACTTTGTCTGGGGTAAAGAAACAAATTACTTTGTCCTGGGTATAAAAAAAAAAACATGGCTTTGTACTGGAGATAGAAACAGACATTACTTTGTCTTAAGTATAGAAACAGACCTTACTTTGTATCAGAGACAGAAACAGACATTACTTTGTTCTGGGTATAGAAACAGACCTTACTTTGTATCAGAGATAGAAACAGACATTACTTTGTACAGGAGATAAAACCAGACATTTTTTTTATGCAGGAGATAGAAACAGAAATTACTTAGTGGGTCTACTGGATATAAAAAAAGGCATTTTGTACCAGTACAAAAAAAATACACAACTTTATACTGGATATGGCACAGACAGTACTCCTTACAGTACCCAGCAATTATAGACATCAAAAGATCTCCTCAGTTTGTTTGTGTTTCAGCACTTAATTGGCTGTACGCTTCCTGGGAATCAGAGAGTGTTTCTGAGTTTTCTATGGTCTGTTAAGGTAATAACAGTTATAAAAAACACAGAGCCTGCTGTAGAACAGAGGTCAAAAGCCTTTTCAGCCAACTTGGTCACATTAGAGCTCAGAAAAGTCCTATTATGCCGCAAAAAAAATAATTTTTTAATGAGGTGTCAGAGAAAGGACTTTTTAAAATCTTTTGATAATTAAGAACAGTGTACATATTGACAATGACAACTTTTAATCACATAAGTACTTATAAATGTACTTAATTTTTTTAAAGCTGCCGTCATTTGCAATAGTTGTAGTAGAAATTTCGATCAATTCTATTCAACATATTAGTAGTCTTTATAACTTAATATCTCCGCATCTTTCTATGAAGCCTATTTTTTTCCTTAAAGCATTTCTAAGCAAGCATGGGTAATCAAACTTTTGAGACACATAATTAGCGATGTGGGGTGAAGCAGGTATGGGTGTTAGCATCTCATCACTGTGGGGCAAATTGGTCTCTGCTCATAAACAATCATGGAGTGTCTTTTTGTTACGAATGAAACAATTCAAATGTATAGGAATGTCGCTGTAAGGCCCATAAGGCCGGATGTTACATTAAATAAGTAGAGGGGCTTTAGGCCGGACGGAAACCATCATTAGGCCGGATCTAGACTAAAAGCTGAAGGTTGCCGCTCCCTGCTGTAGAATAGGATATACGCTTTGTAACAGCAAATAAAATTATCATAATTATCATGAGACCACCATCCTCCCCAATCCCCTGACTTAAAAAACCATACCAGAAATGAGTAGGCAAGTAATTTCTCTCTCCATCACTTCTACTCACCAAGTCAGCATTGGAGCAGTACCACATCCTTGCACCAATAAACTCCAGAAGCTGATTCGACCCGGTCTTGAACATGAAAGGCAGCGACAGAGTCTGCAAGAAACACAAAGTAATATTAGTTAAGTTTTAGTACGTGTTTTACAGCACTCGTAACACAAGAAGGTCATATGAGTGCTGAAGATTAGAGGTGTAACTAGAGAGTGACATCCAAAGAAAAGAAAGATGAGAGATATGTTTTATAGTTAAGAAGGAGCAAACAACAGAAGAGTGCCCACTAACCACCTGCACAGAAAGTAGGTTTTTTAAACCATTTTACAAACATTGTAAAAAGACAAGACCTCAATCTACCAGCTAACTCAGAAATTAATTAAGAAATGTGACATTTCAATATATGCCTCAGACAGCAAGGATTACAGCATTAACAATACCATATAACATACTCACCTGCAATATGAACCATTTTTCAAAAAAACAATTTAATTCAAAAAGTATTAAGTCCCTGCATAAATACGCACAACATAGAGGATTGATTCCAGCAAGATAAAGTAATTAGGATTTTCACAGATTAAATCCGTCTCAATACACCAACCAACAGTTCTTAAGGGTAAGACAATATGTGAGGCACTGTGGTGAAATCAGGCACTCGTAAAAATAATTAAATCAAAGAAATCGGCATTTTTTGGGGCCGATGGGCAATGTTTTCTAATTTTCTGTTTTTGGCTCAACACCTTTTACGTCCATTAAAAAACATATTTCTGCGTGGATCTTACTGAAAAACATTGATTAACACTTTCCCTACCACAAGCGGCTCGCGGACTTAGCCTCGCTGGACCGAGAGCCGCAAAATACGGCTCGAGTGGCTCGCTATCTATTCCAATCCAGTAATGAAAAGATACAAAATTCTCGGCCAATCCAGGTTTTCAAAATAATACAATAGACTTCCTGTTAGTAGATACGAAAGAAAATATTGCACTGACAGACGATTTTTTTGTCATTTCAGCCCTTTTTTTGTCCCCTTTGAAACGTAAATATGAGGAAAAAAAGCGCTCCCCTGACTTCAGTATATGTCTAATATTTTCACTTCTGTATTAAGAACACATACACAACTTTCAGCATTTCTTTGCATTACTTGAGGCAACCTACCTGGGAAGTTTGAATGATGCTGTTGTTGAACTTTTTTAGTTATGAACTTTCAAAGCTGGAAAATTATTGATTTCATATGACACCTTCGATATGGCATAATCACTTTTAGAAACCCCAAAGTAATACAATTGGAATAAATCTTCAATATTGTATCGCAATCTAATAGATTATTTTTTAACCTTCAGTTTGAGGGGCCATATGATGTGGTTTGTGTGTGTTTAGTTGGATGTTTTGACATTTTCCTTTGGCGGGGTAGGGACGTACAGATAGGTCAGGGAAAAGCCCTGGGCCAGTGGTGGATTTTGGCCGGGTAGGAAAAGAGTTAAAGGCACAAAAAAAGAAAATATTCAGTTTCCAAGAACTCAGGCTATGGAAGTTACCAAACTTTGGCCGCCATTTTCTCACTAATTTTACCTCTGAAATCAGGGGACCCTGACTTCCTTCGCAAATATTTCGACTTCTATTCAACATAGAAGGGTAATTTTTTTTCACAAAAAGGAAGGCAAATGAACAGGCTTTAAGATGATACCAATAACCCAATAAGCCCAAAAATTGATGAGCGCTTGATTCTTCCACGTCGTGACACATATTAATTAGATGCTCGACTAGTACCTGATTTCACGCACTTAAAGACCCCTACAGCATGTCAGAAATTCACCCTGTAATATAACGCGCAACCTACAAAAATGGAGTCAAAGTATACCACCTGTATTATAGTTGAGGTCATGATATAGAGACAAAGGATAACCATAACCCAAACTATCCAATGTTTTGTGTTAGCTGGGGCCCTAGGTAATGTCCCGATCAGCCTTGGGTGTCTCACTTTGTTTGGCTTCCATCCTGCCAGACAGGGCTATCCCAGGATGAGATGGTACAACATCAACATCTCATTTATTTTTTTTTTAATGGTAGAGGGTTTTACTGTGCTCACAACTGCATAAGGTCATATGAGCGCCAAGGGGTGGGTGTCAACAGAGAAGTCTTTACAGGGACTCAGACTGAGACTGCTCACCTATCTAGCTTCAAAGCACAAGGTCTGCTTCTACTATCAAGGCACAAGAGAGTGACAAACATACAAAAGAAGTAGAGGAAAATGACAATAGTAAGGATCAGGAAAGAAAAAAGCAGCAGTTCCCTGTTGTAGATCAGGCACAGTTATGAACGTGACATGAGTCAGCCCATTTACAATTCTACTGTGCTTGAACGAGAAATGTCCCCCCTTTGAGCACGGCCTAAAGACACTACAGTTAGTGGCACTGCCCCGGGGGGAATCAACATCTCAACAGATGACAGTAAGCGTCTGTGGTGTAATAGCTAAGCCCATCATTGTTGCACTCACAAGACGCGAGTCCAGTTCCATCTCTGTCTGTGATGTAGTTTAGTTTCAGTAAGAGTTATACGACAATACCAACACAATCAGGTCGTAGAGGTGCCCAAGATTTAAGGTGCTACAAGAGGGTAATTAACACAAAAAAGAAGGAGGAAAGCGTGAACCACAACAGTGCACCCTCCAACTACCCACTTTTTGTTTGTTTCAGAAAGAGTTATATGCCACGTGCAACATAATAAGGTCCTACAAGTGCCGAAGAATAGAGGTGTTACAAGAAGTGACAAACACAAAAAGAAGGAAGAAAGATAAGGACGATAGATGTTAGATAGGAAAGAAGGAGCAAACCACACAAGAGCACCCGCCAACCACCCAGTAGCGGTAAGGTGCTCACCTCCAGTCTATACTCAGTCCCATGCACCTCCACAGTGACGGAATAACGCATCCTGAAAAACTGTTTGTACACTGTGTTCTGCTCCACTCGGGAAAAGTTCTGGACTTCGATATCTTTCCACTCGATGGACACCATCAACCCTGACGCTAACACTTTACCGGGAGGGAGCTTCAGGAACTTTTTCCCGCCCTCTTGCTTGACATCCGACTCCATTCGAACCAAATCTCTCTCAGCAACAAGCTCAATGTTGCTGTCAGTGATATTGAGTCCTGAAAATGATTCCCCACCCAAAATTCTGAGGAAGAACAACCAGACATTTCCAATGTTAAGAAACATTTATTATTTTTGTAGATTTCAATGAGTCTCTCTGAAGGTAATTAAACATTTTGTAACCTATTCTTTTATATTTGAGTCTGAGGGAGAATTACTAAAAATATAAATTACATTTCAGCATCAGTAAATATTACTAATTATTTTCTCTTTTTATCTGTTTTACAGTACTTGCGACATAATAAGTCATATCAGTGCCGAAGACTAGAGATAACATGAAAGAGGTGAAAAACATGCCATACAAGTACACAGGGCCTACCTGACTTCAGTGTGGAGGTTTTGGTTCTTGTTGGAACAGAACTTCATCTCTTTCTTTGACTCTTTGTCCGCATCAGAATCTTTTGACCCCTTGTTCGCAATGTCAATCACGTCTTTCAGCTGTATGCTCACAACAAGAGCGCTGGTGGGGGGAGGGAACAAGAGGTGGAGGGAGTGAAGAGGGAGGGGGTGGAGGGAGAAAATGGAGGGAGCAAGGGATGGAGGAGAATGGAGGGGGAAGGAGCAAGGGGAGGAGTGAAGAGGGAAGGGGGATTACAGAGAGCTAATATCAGAGAGTAACCAATTAAAAATAATGAAAACTCACAATCAAACAAAGAGATATGAATTTACACACATGCACACATACAGACAGAGAAATACACACACAATACACACATATACATCAAGACACACACACACCCACACACACACAGACATACAAACAAAGACACACACACACATACAGATGCACACATATATTTAGTAGATAACAGACACTCACAAACACACACACACTCACACACACAAACAAATACAAACACAAAAAAACCAACAACAAAAAACCAACATACACAGACACATACACAAATCTGTATTTTAATTCAGCCTCAGAGTAGCAAGATGGTACAAAGAAAACCACATAGCAGATATAGGAAAATTGACTTGACAATGTGGCAATATATTTCATGATAAGACATTGCGGGTGGTTTACTCCTTCTTTACACATCAAACATCTATCAAAATTATCTTTCCTCCTTCTCTTCTTGGTATGTTACTCTCTAGTAACACCTCTAATATTCAGCACATGCATGACCTAGTTTTGGGGGTTTTATTTGCAAGTTCCATAAAACTCTTAATAAAACTATTAAAAAAGACATGATTATCAATGTAAGCCATGTTTGAACATAGAAAAAATCATGCCTTTGCATCAAATAGATTGTCATAATATCACACATGGGGCACGCAGCTAGCTCAGTTGGTATTATGCTGGGCTATGGAGTGGACGGCCCTGGTTCAAATCCCCAACAGGGTGTTCTGAACTTAGGTTGTTTTGGGGAGCTTTTAAGGCACTTCACCCATCTCGCTTGGTCTTATCGGAGACGGACATATAATTTGGAGGTCCTTCCTCTTTAACTCTATCCGTATGTCATGTTTTACTATCGTATCCATATGAAGTGGGGAACTCTGTGCCACCACTTTCCAAAGAGGAAATTTACTCGTTAATCCGATCCATACGCTTTGCATAGCAGTCTGTCAAAATTATTTTTTGAGAAATACTGACAGTTTCAAAGAATTTTTCGCACTATAAGTATTCTTAAATGTAAAGAATACAACCCCGGGGGTAAAAAATGACCCCAGGGGGAACGGATAAGGTTAATGACCTTACAATGTGAAAGGAGATTAAACTGAAACAACAGCCAATGACAAAATCACAGCTCGAAATGTGGTCGAAGCAGCCTGCCAATCTTAAGTGATCTAAACTGTTTTTGATGGAGACAATGTAATAATAACAATAGCAATGTAATAACAATATTCATAACAATAACTTTAATAATGATGATGATGATGATGATGATGATGATGATGATGATGATAATAATTAATAATAACAATAATAATAATAATAAAATTTACTTTTAATCCATCATAAACTAACAATGATTTTTACCATCGAAGGAGAAAGAGACGTTACATCTACTTTCCTATCAAATAGCTATCGTCCTTATCTCTCCTTTTTTAACTCTCTTGTAACATTTCTAATCTTCAGCTCTTACATGACCCAACTGTGTTGCAAGCGCCATAAAACCACTGCAAGTAGCTAGCTTGTTAGAGAGAGCAAAGTCCAGGAAAATATGGTAGGTATCTTGCAATGAGAACTAATGCCACGGCTCACCAAAGTGGCACTTTTCCCTTTCCTAAAGTAGCGGGCATAGGAGGCGGTGTAAAATATTTGTGAGGCATGTCGACAAAATGAGTTACAGGTGATAAAAAACAAAAACGGTACAACTTTTTATCTGAATATCGCACAAAATTTGTACTAGAATGTAGTAATTTGGAAAATATACAATTCATTCAAAAGAAATTTGTTTAACGTAAAATTTATAAAGAAGAAACTTGTTTTCGTTAACGGAAATGGCTTGTATAAAAAAAACACCTATAAACGCTAAAAGCACCAATTTAAAAGATCTTGTAATTTAAGGAGAGTTATGAAATGGTTTGTTTGTTTTTTTCCCCTTCCTTTTCTTTTTAAAATCTAATCTTTCCATCCCTGTAACATTTAAACAATAATTTTTCTTTTCTCTTACAGATTTTTAGAATAAAACAATTTAATTTTACAATTCTGAGAACTAGAGCTCTATAAATCCTCCAACGGACTCGTAACATTTTAACGCGTCGTTCGTAATGTTCAGTGGTGGCCAAACACAAAGATCCACCCAAACATGAGTACTCAAACCTACACACACTGCACACTTTACAATATGGAGTAGCTTCTATAGACAGTAAGGTGGTGGGTGAGGTTGCCCAAATAGGCCTTTGTGGAATTGATATATCCTGAAATGTGAATATGGGCTTTGCCAAGGAATCAAAAGTCATAGAGGAATGTCCACGCTTTTCAAGATAATCCAGGAACCATGAACACATTGTTACCCTCAGATTCATGCCAGCTTCACGAACAGAAAAATGCTACATGAAGATCAGCCTTGAAGATGCGGACCGTTCAGATGTAGGAAAGCCTTTGCTGCAGACATTGTCTACAGACAGACGTCTCATGGGAGTCATCTTCCGAATTCTGCACCATGATGACGTTTAAAGGGTTGCGAAAGGTGTGTGTTTCATCTGAAGTGGTTGTTTTGTCTCGGAAATTTTTTGTTCTGATTCTCTACAGGTCCTAACTGATGGACCATTTCCACCCTTGACATCAAAAAAGGCATTGAGGGCACTTTAACATTGTTAACGTACCTTGAGCGAAACTTACGAAATGAGTTGGCGGTGAGGAAATATCCAATACAAAACACTCTCTGCTAGTTACTAATCTTAACCATGATCTCAGCAGGAAAGGAAACTTGATAAAAACTATGTGCAAACTTCTGTTGGCCTGTAGCTGGCAATATGCTACGATCGTTGGGACTTTTAATGGTAGGCCTAATGCAAACTAGTGCGTCATGCTAAAAAAAATTTGGGACATAGCTGAATATGGGTTGTTTTTTTTATACGCTATGTAGAGCAAAACTATTCTGTGGATTTATCTAAATGGAATATCAGACAAATTCCTTTTGACTTCCAAATGTTGTGTACACATTTGAAATGCAAAACTTCAGTGTGAAGGAAAATATTTACCAAAAAAGTTGTATAGTTGGGTTTTTTCAATCACTCTGTACTTCTCGGATTTTATCCCTGGGACAAAGATATGTCAAATTTATAGCTTCAGTTTTTACAATCTATTGGTATGAAATGATATAAAAAACATATTAAACTTCCAGAACATGCCATCAGTTGACAATCTACACATTTGATCCCTGAGTTGATTTTCAGCCAAAATCTCCATCTACGAATTGCAAAAAGTAGCTGATTTTGTCAGCACCCCTCGCGTCTACAATGGCAATTTCATTTTACCTTGAGAAGAACCTGTTCTCAGCTAGCTTGAAGGACCTGTGAAGGGCCGCCAGTTGACCGGGGAAGGAACTGCTCCCTGCACTCATCCCCGGAGACTCATGCATTTTGTGAAACACCCGGTCCAGGGCTTCCAGCAGATGGGCAAATTCTTTGAAACTGTAGATGTCGATTAAAAGGTTGCTTAAGACTCATTTGTTTAATTCTGAGTTAGAGTTTGTTGGCAGGTGCTGATGTGTCTCGTTTTCACTGCTGTCCTTATGTGCACATAGTCAACACATGGCAGAGAGAGTTCTTTCTTAGATGTGGTTGAATTTGTTTTCTTGTGCATATGAAATGGGGCTGTTTTTGTTTTGTTTTTTGGCGTGTGTGAGGTTTACTCTCAGTAATCATATCATCGATAAAGCGCTCAGTGCTTATACTTGTACAGGATAAAGAGCTATATAAATGCAATCTATCATTATCATTTTTTTAAAAACCCAGGTAAACACATTTATATTGACTAGCAAATTCCTTTAAAATATTGGCATTGCTATTTTTTAAAATACACACATTTATATTTATACTTGTCGATTTACCCACTAATCCATTCGAGAAAAAAAAAAATAATACACACATTTACATAGACAAGCAACTTCTTTAAATTGTCAACATTGTTCTAAAAAAAATCCAAGCACATTTACGTCTACTTGTTGATTGGTCCACCCATCCATCTATCAGAAAAAGAGTTGATATAATTGTACCCCTGCTCAAGGAGTGCAACTTAAAATGTGAACTTATTATCTTTTGAGCTTTCTCCCTTCGACATCAACCAAAATACATCCCTAATTTCGAGTCGTAAGCTTTAACCCTCGGGCATTGACCAAGATCAATCTTAATTTCCATTTGTAAGCTTTCACCAGTTGGTATACATTCAAATACAGTTGAACTTGCACTTACGGCCACCTACATAAGACGGTTACCTGTACAAACAACCACTTCCCATTTCACATTTGTATTTTTTTTAAAGTTTACTGACTTTGCGTAAGACAGCCACCAGTCAAAGACTACCACATTACTCCTCCACAATGGCTGACCATCTTAGACAAGTTCAACAGTACAACCCTAACTTCCAGTTCCAAGATTTCACCCTTTGGTATCGATCCAAACAGGATCTGAATTTCCAGTAGAGAACTTACTTTTGGTTGACGACTACCGGAGAGATATCTGGGCCCGTCTTGACACTCGCTCTCGCCTCGGCCTCCCGCCACTCTGACACCTCCTTCTCCAGGCCAGACAGCAACTGATCCAGCTGCTCCACCGTTCTCTGCAGGATTCTCATCACTCTCTGAAAATGCAAGGAAAATATTTTGGGAAAACTTTCAACACTTATAATGAAGAGATTTGCATTGGTATCCTTTATTCTCAGTGCACACTGCCAATTAAACACATCTTACTAAGTTAAGACCAGCCAGATTTTCCCTTCATGAATCGAGCAAAAGCTACCATGTTGACAAAATACGACCAAATTTAACTCTAACCTTCAAATTAAACGCATTTGCTTTATTCAAGGTTGCGAGTTAAATTGGTCGTATTATGCCAAAATGATAGTTTTTGCCACATCCATGAAGGAAAATCTGGCTATCTGGCTCTGGACTCCGTCTGAAGGTTCCATTTGGCACTGTGCAGTGGGTATCCTCAGCTCATCAATAGGCACTATTCCTATTTAAGTTGCAGTATATATCGATTTTCAAAAATTTGTAATTGAAAGTGTATATTTTCCACACATTTAACCGATTGGCTAAGACTGCGCAGCGCATTTTCATGATCGTATAATTGCGCAGAAATCTTAAGATTGCGCTGCGCGTTTTAACGATTATATAATTGCGCAGCAATCTGAAGATTGCGTTAATATTTTATATTTTTCAAATGATTTTTAAAAAAATTCACTTCCATCTTTATTCACATCAAGGAACATCCATATTACTTTTTCAAAAGTGTAAAAATCTCTGAAGAGTCCATAAGAATGATACAATGTCAAGTATCAAACTCAAGGTTCACTTCACTTCTATTTTTATTCTTTTACTCACATCAAGGAACATTCACGTACAGTCAAACCTGTGTAAGACGGCCACCCATTGTCAAGGAGAACAGTGGCCGTATAAGACAGGTGGCCGTCTTAGGCAGGACTGATCAAGATGAAGAAAACAAACTATTTCCATCTGAGGTCCCAATCGAAAGTAGCCGCATTGTTGTTGTTTTTGTTGTTGTTGCTGTTGTTGGTTTGTATTTTGTTTGTAATTTTTGTTGTTGCTGATTTTGCACAAGGGTGACAATAAAACGAAATGTATCAGACAAGGAAGACTGAATGACATGGTAAAACAAACACAGGGGTCGCCACTACTCGGAGAACGAGCGACGCTTCTGTCACAAGTTCATGTTGGCGTCTTTTGTTACTTTGTTACAGACTGGGTAAACAGTGACCACTCATCTCACTTACGATTTGTGTATGAGTTCTGGGCGGGGCTTATGGGTTATGAGGGATCACACGCTTACCTCACCAGCAGCTGAAAAATGGTAGCTATTGATCAACAGTGGGAGGGGCCTACACAACATGATCGATTGGAGGGACTACCTAACAACAATGACAGGTGATTGAATTATGACGGCTCGCCCACAACGCCAGGGGCCAATGCACAATTTATGACAAAACGTAATGGAGTCACTAAGGTGGCCGTCTAAGACAGGTGTTATTGCTTAGTGTGATAGGGGGTTGTGTGTTAAATTATGGTGGCTGCGGCGGACAGGTGCCCATTTTACACAGTTAAATTATATCGAAAAAACGCAAGGGGGGAAATGGAAAGTGCCCGTTTGTACAGGTGGCTGTCTTATAGAGGTGGTCGTCAGGGCAGGTTTGACTGTATATTTTCAAAAGGGTAAAAATATGAAAATTAAAATCAAAATTAAGATATGAACTGAAGAGCTCACAAGAACAATACAATTATACGATCTTTAAAACGCGCATCGCAATCTGAAGATTATCACGCAATTAATCGATCGTTAAAACATACAGTGCAATTGCGCCGTTCTGTAAATTATGAGGAACATTTGCACTCCCATAAACTGAGCTACATCGATGATAAAAAATTTCTGACACGAAAAGCAACTTATTTTACTCTGTTTTTGAGAGAGTTTAATGCCATACTACAACTATACACAAGTAGGTCATTTCGAAGGCAGACTCCCTTGTAAGGTTTCAGGGGATCTATTTTCAGCTATACCAGACTCTCTGAAGACACACTTGAGAGAAAGAGAACTTTGAACTTTTGAATTGAACAAAAGACACAGAAAAAGTGGAGAAAACTAGCAAATGTGTTCCCCAGGCTCATAAAGAGTTCTAATAATTACAAGAAGTCCTTTTTAAGATTAGAGCACTTTCGTTCAGAAATGGTGTTTCCAGGGTTCACAAAGACTGTTTTCAGAAGCTGCCGAGGACCCGACAAAGCCATTTTCATTGATTTGCAGAGTCGCAGCTGCCAATGATTCAAAGGTAAATATCTAAACGACAATCTTCTTTGTTCCTCTGGCTCAAAAGAGAGTTCAAACTACAGGAAGTCCTTTTTAAGATTAGTGCACTTTCGTTCAGCATTGATATTTCCGATGTTACCGGCAGTGACAGTCTGGTGACAAAGAGAGCTCTGATCTCATGGGCACTTGCCACTAATGGGGTTAAAGACTCATTTAAACTGAAATCTTGAAAGTCTTTGGGTTTTTTCTATATATCGATATCTTGAAAGTCCTCGAAATAAACCCATTTAAGATCTTCCAAAATCTCTTAAATAAATCTATTTAAATCTCAAAAGTCTCCTCTAAAAAAATCCATCGAAATATTTAAAGCCTCTGTAAAAAAAACCCCCCCCATTGAAATCATAAAACGACCTACTTGTCTCATCTCATGGGACTCGGCGTCGTTGGCAATCATACTTTCGATGTGACTGTTTATGGTGGCCTCTGTCCATTGCAGACTGGCCTTAGCAGCCACTACCTCCATCTGCTCGTCCCACGTAGCGTCAATTGCTGCCCCTTCCAATACATTCTTTGCATTGAGCAGTTGGTCTGAAGGAAGCACAACAGAGTTAGTCAAAATAATTATAATCATAATCATAATTATGACCAAAATAATAACAATTGCAATAATAGTAATGATAATAATAATAATGATGATGATATTGATGATAATAGTAATAATAATACTACTAATAATAAATAATAAATAATAATGATGATGATGGTCATCATTTATATAGCATACATCTACACACTATAGCATGCTCTATGCACTTTACAACTATTATTACCCCAGCAGACCCCGCACCACTCAAGAACATTCCTGGCTTCCTGGGAAGCATACAGTGCAAGCTACAGTTTACACACACTAGAATACTTAATAAAATTAATGAAATCTTTCACTGTCATGTACCCATTCTCACTTGGGTGAAATGGGGAAAATTTGTGTAAAGTACCTTTCCCCCAAAGACATAATCTCAGACACCTGATGGGATATGAACCCATAACATTGCAGCTGAGTTTTTCGGGGAGGGGGGGTTGATAAGTGTTTAACGGCACTCGCAACTGCATGAGGTCATATGAGTGCGCGGGACACAATAAATATTTTCAGTTGGTATGAAATTTTGAATTTTGCCCGGGTAGCAGCCGAAGTCTACTCTTATCGCTTTTAGACCACCAAGGGATCTTTAATGTGCCCAATTTGCACACGAGACCTCCGAGATTTTTCGCCCTTGTCCAAGCTGGCTAGGTTTGGATCTTTCCTACTATAAAATCAGGGTGTGGCTGAAAAACAGCAGTAAGGAGGAGCCAAGGAGTAGCAGTAGAAAGGCTGCAGAAAGAGTCAGGAGCCCAGAGGAGGGGGCAAAGGAAGTGAGGTGGTGGGGGCAGAAAGTAGAGACAAAAGCAGACGACAGAACATTGTTAGAGAGCGGGAAAGGACGTGAAAGGAGACAATTTTAGAGAAGAAATTTTTTAGTAGCTACTAGGATTCGAACCCGGGACCTACTGAATGAGAGGCGAACACCTTAACCTCTAGGCCAAGAGAGCCCCCAGCTGTGAGTCTGAGATATCCTAAGCACTAGACCAACCGACAACACCATTGACTGAGGGGACAGAGAACTTGAGAATAGTCTGGCAAAGTTGTTGACGATACTTTCTGAGAGAGTGACAACAGATTGTAGCAGTAATTGTAAGTGCAAGTGTTTTACTCCCCTATCAACGCAATTTAGATCCTTTAAGAGGAAAGCTGTTTCAGTCCTGCCAGTCAGGGCCAATTCCGGCTGAGAGGAATACAACGGTCCAGCAGAAAGACATAGATGCTCGATAAAAATTTTCTTCACACAGACATCTAATTCACGTCTTGTCTGAGGGCAACGTCAAAAGGTCTTTCCACTACAAACCACATGTGCCGGTGTGACCACTGAGGTGACATTAGTGATATCATGTTTACAAAAAGAAAAAAGAAAAACAATTTTTTGACTATGTCTTTTGAGCAACGATATCGTTCGAGTGACTGCATCTTTTGAGTGACCACATCTCTTGAGCAACAATATCTTTAGAGTGACTGTTATTTTCAGTGACCACATCTTATGAGCGACAATATCTTTTAAGTGACTGAGTGACTGTATCTTTTTAGTGATACAAGTGGCAGCAAAGTTTAGTAAATTCCATAGCTTGAGAGTCCTTGGAAACTGAAAATCTACATTTTTATATACATTTAATCAACATTTTTCAGTAAAGTCCACACAGAAATGTGTTTTTAAATGGACATAAAAGGTGGGGAGCCAAAAAACAAAATTCGATAAAGATTGCCAAACTCAAGGAAAAATGCTGATTTCTTAAATTTCATCATTTGGACGAGCACCTAATTTCACCATGCTGCCTCACATATGTGTAGCAGTGTTGTGGAATCAGGCACATGTCAATTTTTGGGCATATCAAGTTATTGGTGTAATCTTACAGCCTGTTCATTTGCCTCGCTTTTAATGAAAAGGATACAAATCTATCTGAAATAGAAATTGAAATATTTGCCAATGAAGGAGGCAGGGGTCACCTGATGTCTGCGGTAGTAAATTAGCGAGAAAATGGCCACCAAAGTTTGGTAACCTCAAAAGTTTAAGTTTCCTTGTAAACTGCAAATTTACATTTTTTTGCACCTTTGATCAATGTTTTTCAGTAAAACCCAGAAAGAAATTTTTTTTTTTACTGGACATGAAAGGTAGTGAGCTAAAAAAAAAAAAATTTTTAATTGCCCAAGGACCAGAAAAATGCTGGCTTCTTTGATTTCATTATTTTGATGAGCTCCTGATTCCATCGTGATGCCTCAGATATTTACTCACCCGGCAACATAGAAGGCAAGTCAGAACTCTCCTCCCCAAACTCCTCAGATATACTCTGGATACAAATCTTTGCCTGCTCCACATCCTGTGATGAATGAAGAAAAAAAAATTAAACCAGGGGGCTCAAACTCACAACCCCTCGTTTAATTGAAGCCTGCAGAATTATATTTTGCAGCTCATTATTAACATCAAAGTTTAGCATCGGTGCAGCCTGTAAGTTTTTCTCCCTTTTTGCCCGGGTGTTGCCCTGGATTTTTATATTTTAAAAAAGAATCATTAATGAACTACTTAATGGGGTACCATAGCTCAGGTTTCTCCTAGCTTCTGGAGATGTTTGTTGACAATGACAAGTGTAAATACGATTTTAAAATTGTACTTTTTTTTATACGCGAAACTTTTTTGTTTCTTTCTTGGAATGCTTGATGTGTCCCAGGCTCACCCAGACTCTACCTCCTGCAGCCCCCAGGCAATTTGAGTTTGAAACTACTGATTTAACTCTTCTCAGGCGTATCGGTGATATATCCGTGACTTCCAGAAAACACATTTGGTAATATAGCCAAAATATTGGCAATATGAACAGAGTTTGTTTCGTTATTTCCATTCTATTACTTTTATAACATCAGTAACATCAACATTCAAATACTTTTTTCTGTGATATATAACTACCACTACAATGTTTACTATGTCATCTGTAAAAGACATTTGATTTCCATACCGTCAAAATGATGTGCAGGGTCAAAAATTAATTACTGAAAAAAAATTACCTTCTGAATGAGTTAAACTCATTGGTGTCTGACTACATCTTTTGGGGGAAAAAAAGAAGAAAATAGACACATGCCATTTTAATAGATGGGCTTAAATCAAAAGAAACTCAGAAAGCTGAAATCTATTTTTATAATTCTATTTTTGAAAACCATAAGTAAATGTGAGGCAGCATGGTGGAATCAGGCTCTCATCAATTTTTGGGCATGTACAGTTATTGGTGTCATCTTAAAGCTTGTTCATTTGTCTTTATTTCAATGGAAAAAGTATCCATTTATCTTGAGTACAAGTCGAGATATTTGCGAATGAAAGAGGTGGGGACCACCTGTTTTCAGAGGTAAAATTAGTGAGAAAATGGCCGCCAAAGATTGGTTATTTCCTCAGCTTAAGAGTCCGTGGAAACTGAAAATTTACATTTTTTGTGGGTTTAATCAACATTTTTAAGAAAAATCTGTACAGAAATGAGTTCTAAATGGGCATGAAAGGTGTTGAGCCTAAAAACAAAAATTTGATAAAAATTCACAAACCTGCGGAAAAATGCAAGTTTCTTCACTTTGATTATTTTGACGAGAGCCTGATTCCACCACGCTGCCTCACAAATGCTATTTAACAAATAACGTTAACTTGAAAGTTCTATTATCTCCAGAGTGCTTCACCAAAGACAACTAAATAAAGCAAGACATGAAGTGGGAGAAAACGTTTCAGGGACAAAAAATGCTACTGACTATGCAAAGGCAAGACAAAGCCTTAAAGCCGATATCCACCTGAGAGAGAGATCTAGAGGCAGATCTCGGGCATATGAGACACAGCTGACTGGTAGTAAGGAAGATAGCCTGGAACAGAGACAGGAGGAGAGCTCTTTTTGGCAGTCTATATCCAAAACCAGGGTGAAAGAGGTGAATGATGATGATGATGAAGCAAAAGCAAACACTACCTACCCTTTGCAACCCTTTTATCACTGAGAACGTGTCAGAAATCTCTGGTAGCATGTAGTTGTCCGGGGCAAATGGAATGTTGTTTGCTTCCTGCTCATAATTCTGCAGAACAGTTGAGAAGAGGGATTATTTGCACCTTCACAGCCATACACAAACCAGTAAATAAGATCAATGGAATTTTTACCAAATAAAAGAAAAGAACAAATTTTATGTCACACATGGTAATCGATGAAAGTATCAAAGACTTTTTAGAGCTACCCTTTTCCTAGACATAGAAAATAGATTTTTTGAGTTTGATTAAACATTAGCACACAGGCACAATAATACTCATTTGGCTGGAAGAAAAGAGCGAGAGGTAGACAGAAAGAAAAGAGAGAAAGAAAAAAGTAGGACCTACCAGTGACAACCTCCAACCACCCTCAGAATAGGTTGCAAGGAACAAATTACACAAAAGCTGCAACTATTACTTCGCAACATAGGATAAAATCCCACACACACCTAGGTAAATAACATCAACAGTAAAACAAAAATTGGCAAAGTAAGGAATTGGGAATTTCTATATTTACAAGAGCAAACACAAATTGTGGAGCCAGCTTTTTTTGTAATTATATGAATTTTCAGTATCAGGTTAAGATGGGTTTCTTTTAATTCAATTACACCCTTACGACTCAGTCAAATATTTAAAAGACACAGAAAGAAATGAGTATTAAGAAACGAACACAAATGAGGAAAAAGAAACAGCATGAAAACATCATGATGGACAAACTATCATTATTATCATTTTTCAAAAACATCATTTTATATATTATTACTATCTTAATATTACTACATATTATCAAGCTGACAGGGTTTATACACCAGACTATACTGACAATTAATAACCCAAATGTCATGAAGCAAAAATAATAATAGACAATACACACCACACACTCACAAAACACATACACACTAACACACACACACACACACACACACACACACATGCGCACACACACAGATACACATAAGCACATCATACACACAGACACATCCACACTTATGGTTGCCAGAAATGTGTTAAAACAAATGACAAGTCACTACTTTAGGATTACAAAGTTCTATTTAATCAGCACCTAGTTTTGAGATATTTGACATTAAAAATTTTGAGTTTTCACTACATGTCAAGCTTTTTCGAATGCCGTTCTTTGAATATTTTGATAATGACTCTAAATAATCTTATGATTTTGACAGAGCAGATAGTACATTTGGTTTCTGAAGTCATGGTCTTAGTAACTCAAACGGCCAAAAATTTCAGTTCGAACTGTGTAACTCTGAGGTAGCAATGTATCAAAGTAAACATACTGCAGAATGCAAATAGAGCAGCTCTTTTTCCTTTTGAAGACAAGTAGACATCTCAGTGGCAAACAGCACTCCGTCATCTTGGAAGGTATTCTGAAAGGAAAGAAAGAAGAGCAAGTAACAATCCAGTTCACGTTAATTAGATCCTGAGCTTAAATTTGATTTTTTTTGTTGTTTTTTTGAAAGTTTCATAGCACTTGCAACACAATTAGGTCATATAAGTGCTGAGGATTATGGGTAACACAAAAAAGAAGGAGAGATAAGGATGATATAGAATAGATCTCTGAGAGGAAAGAAAAACATATAAAAACACATGAGCGCCTGCCAACCAACCAAAATTCAAATTTAATTACAATTACAAAAAACTACAGACCGCGGCTTGAGTGGCATCCAGCAGTGATGTGATGTGATCATTGTCAATATTGGTGTGATGTTGTGGGTGGTTGGCGGGTGCTCTGGTGTGGTTTGCTCCTTCTTTCCTATCAAACATCTATCGTCCTTATCTCCCCTTGTTCTTTTTTATGCTTGTAACTCTCTTGTAACACCTCTAATCTTCTGGCGCTCATATGACCTTATGCAGTTGCGAGCGCTGTAAAACGTCTACTAAAACTAAACTAAACTAAACTAAACTAAAACGTTGAAAATTATTGCATGTGTGAGGTGACATTGTAAACCAAAATATCCTTATAAGGATAATAAATAAAAGTGGATTTTATGTTTCCGTTTACATTTAAAATAAGATCCGATAATAACAAAAACATAAAGATATTACGAAGCAAACACTGTAATGAAAAAGAAAAAGACAAAAGCCAAAGAAATGGAAACACACACAATTTTTTTGGTCATTATTATATACAGTGGGCGTCGCATTCAACAAGGTCACATTCAATGAGAAGTCGGCTCCAATGAGGCAATCCTTAATCCCCGATTTTTTCCTATATATCTCTTTCTAACCACAGCACAGAAACAGCACTTCTTAAAGTCATGAATGACAGGCTTACTGATTGTGATTCAGGAAAAGTTGTTTTGCTGAGCCTTTTAGATCTATCAGCAGCTTTTGATACAATTGACCATCACATTTTATTGAAGCGATTGGAAGTGTCTTTTTGATTATCCGGGACTGCCCTTAGCTGGTTTTCTTCTTACCTGTCAAATCGTTACCAATCTGTTTTTATTAAAGGGCTTAAGTCATCAGATCATGCTCTTAAGTATGGGGTCCCCCAGGGCTCAGTCCTCGGTCCAGTTTTGTTCACCATTTATACTCAACCACTTGTCAAGGAAATAGTTAAATATGACTTAAAATACCATTTCTATGCTGATGATACCCAAATTTATGGTTCGACATTGTTTACCAACTTAGATGAACTTGTCCATCGTGCTGAAAATTGTATTGCCTTAGTGAAAAACTGGATGAACAAAAATAAATTGATATTAAATGATAATAAAACAGAAGTCATTCTGGCAGGCAGTGCAAAGTCTGTTAAAGAGGTTGACCATGATCACATTAAAATTGGTGATGCAAAAATATTATTTTCAAGAAAAGTTAAGAATCTTGGCATCTATTTTGATTCTAGTTTGTCAATGTCGGCTGAGGTAAATCATCTGATCAGCTGCATGTATTTAGAAATAAGAAAAATTAGTAAAATACGTCATCTGATCAATACCAAGTATACTGCTTTACTAGTAACTAGCTTAATTTTATCAAAACTCGATTATTGTAACTCCTTGTTGTCAGGAATATCACTGAAGAAAGTTAAAAGACTTCAAACTGTCCAAAACAATGCAGCACGTTTAGTTTCACGGAAAAGAAGGCGAGACTCTGCTAAACCTCTTTTACGAACTTTGCATTGGCTTCCTGTTGAGAAAAGGATTGTGTACAAGTTGGCCACCATATGTCACAAATGTTTGAATGATAATGCACCATCATATTTATCAAATCTGTTAAGACTGTACATTCCAACTCGCAGTTTAAGATCATCAGCTGACAAAAAGAAATTTATTTTACCATCTATGAAACTTAAAACAATGGGTGAAAGGGCATTTGAATACCAAGACCCCAAGATCTGGAATGCTTTACCAAGTACGTTGAGAGAAATCAAATCTTTTGATTCATTCAAATGTCAGCTGAAGTCGTTTCTGTGTTTAAATTAATAAGATGAATATTTGGAATAATTTTCTTTAGTCAGAACACAACGTTTCATGTTACTGTTGTATGTTGTACTGTATTGTAAAGCGCTCAGAGCCTGTGTACTTTATTCGGGGTTGAGCGCTATATAAATGTCATTTATTATTATTATTATTTGTAAATGTACATCAGCTCCAATGAGGTTGCAAACAGACCGAAGTCCCTTTCAACGAGGTCACGATAATCAAATAAAAGCAATTAGCGGCCCCAAAAGTGAAGAATTTTTCTCTTTTCTCTCCATCTCAAGCAAAGCACAAGGCCCATCCTCGACTCCTAATACATTTTATTGCTAGATCTAGTGTGCCTTCTAATATGGGCCCCAAAGCCAAGAGGATGGGCGAGGGTTAGCCTGCGGTAGGGATGGGAGGGGATGGGTGGGAACGCTATGCGGGCTGTGTGAAACTGGCTGAACTCTGGATGGGTAGGTTTAGATCGAGACCTTCATTTTTTTCAATTTTCTTCTCTTCCTCTGCTCAGAAAATCCAAGCTTCCGTCTTTACGTTCTGTAGATATCTAGGCCTTGATGTGAGAGAGTATGTTTCCACAAGAGAAGTGCTCCGTAAAAAAATATTTTAAAATACAGAAATGACCGTCAGAACACAGCTCATACACGCGCACACTGATGCTGTTCGAGAATTTCTTCATCAGGGGGAACAACTGTTTTAATTATTGGTATTGGTACATTGTGTAGTACAATAACTTGTCTCCTTTCTTTTCTTTAGTTTTAGTCACGCTCAACGAGAGGTCGGATCCAACGAGGACAACAAGCCGGTCCCGGCAACCTCGTTGAATGCGACACCCACTGTATAAAGATAGGGTGAAAAAATTAACAGACGGACATTTTTCCCACACTTCAACAACACAAACATGAAAGATTCAGGTTTTCTCATTTCAAAGAGTCTGGGGAACTGTTAGAATGTAGCCCCCCCCCCAAAATTGAAATTGTTGATTCCATCCAAGCCATAGAGATTATTTGGAAGATCAAGCTCTTTGACCCTACCTGTCAGGACGACCCACACCGAGGAGGATTATACAACAGACAATCAAACATACTCAATTTTTTAAAAACTTTACCATATGCAGACTATGTCTTTTGTGAGCTATGGCAAAGTGCATGACACCACAGGCAATGGTAAAATGTAGAGCAGGTAGAATTGAACTGATGATAAAGTTTTGTTTCTACTGGAAGGCTTTGTCTTGATTTTAAAACTATTTTACATTCATATGTTATCATGCTGGGCCATAAAATAAAAACTATACTGACGGTCATTAAAAACGCACCATTTTGGATTGAGCACATTTTGGACTAAAATCTATCCAGTGACATCAATTGAGGTTGACAAATATTCACGGGCAACAGAGGTTACCGATCGCACAAAATTTGAAGTTCCCAGTTCAAAACTGTCAATGCGCACGTGCAACATGCAAAAATCCGATATGTCGACCTCAAACCTAAACTTTGTTCAGGGAGACAAATTTTTTGGCTGTTAGGGAGAGATTATATTCGCCCATAACAAAAACTGACATTCTTTACTCTGTGCGACGGATTTTTTCTGCGTAAATAATGCTGCAACTTTCCATGCAAGAACGTGAAAAGGGGATTGGAATGCCCCGAGCCGGAATGGCAGCACGGCAAGTTGCCAGGCGCATAAACTGCAGCCACTCGACTGTTATCCGGTTGTCTCAACAAAATGCAGCTACTGAATCTACAGCAGATCGACGACGGAGCGGCCAACCACGAGTTACATCATCAGCGCAGGACCGTTACATTTGCCAACGTCACCTTCATGACCGTTTTCTGCCAGCACCGGAAACAGGTCGTCAAGTGGTTGGTCGGTGTGGATGGACCGTGCGACGCCGTTTGCGGGAAGCAGGACTTGCAGCCAGACGCTCGTACGTTGGTCCTGTCCTGACACAGAGGCACTGTCAACAACGTTTGCAATAGGCCAAGCAGCATTTACAGTTGACGAGAGTCGCATGCTGACCGGAGAAGAAGGGTCTGGAGACACCCCGGCGAGACAAATGAGGGGGTACAGATTCCACAGGTGTTCTTTCAGACTCTTGTCAATTCCATGAGAAGACGCTACCAATCTTGTATTTAGGCCAATGGAGGACATACACGATACTAAAGCAGGTGTTAAAAACTCAATTTACCGCTCTGATTTTTGAAAAATGACTTTTGTTACTCCATGCTTTTGTGCTCGCGGTGCCATTTGACCTTTTCATTTCATTTCAGCTGTGAAGGTTCACAAAATGACCATAGAATGCAATGGTATACAACCTGTTTTAAAAAATAAACACATCACCACAACTTGAATTGTTTTGTAAGTGGTGCGTTTTTAATGACCGTCAGTATATTTTGAAAAATTGACATTTATATAATGTTGGGCCAAAAAAAACCTATCAAGTTCAACAAGTCTCTATCATCCTTATACTTCACTATGGGGGTAGCATCTTCATTTATCTTTCGCTTGATTTTCAGATAGATGTGAGGGAGTTTACACTTTACATTTGTGTCACGACAAGATGGAACCAGACCCTCACTAAGTTTTGGGCATATGAGATTACTGACATCAGCTTAAAGCTTGTTCATTTGACTTGCTTTTGATGAAAAGCATACCCATCTATCTTAAAAAGAAGCCAAGTCATTTGTATCTAAATAAGGTAGGGGTCGCCTGATAGCACATGTAAAATTGGGAGTAATCGGCCGTCAAAGTTTGGTGACGCCCAAATCTTAAAATTCCCTTGAAACTGCAAATTTATAGTTTTTGTGCCTCTAATCAATGTTTTTCAGTAAAATCCACAAAGTAATGTGTTTTTTAATTTAAATGGATGTAAAAGGAGTTGAGGTCAAAAGAAAATGCTATAGAAATTGTCCAATGGATGGAAAAATGCAGATTTCTTTGAATTCAATATTTTAACGAGTGCCAGATTCCACCATAATGCCTCACATTTACAAAAAAAACAGGTACATTTAAGAAATGTCAAAATGAACAGGTATAAAAACTTACCTTCACTGAATACCTAGCAAATGTCATCATTACTCCACTGTCCGACTGGCTTGGGCTGTTCCTTTCATTCTCAATGAACTGTTCCATCAAAGCCAAAATTTTCACGTAGTACAACTGAGCATTGTTGATTTCTGTGGGATTGTTTTTCTGGCATTCCTGGCTGATGTGTGCCCTTGTAAAGAGAAAACATGAAACGGTGTGATGAAATGCAAAAAATGAACGTTTTTAGTATATTGGACTGTGGTTTTACCTTAACATCATGCTTTTATAATTCTGATATCCTGCACCATGCAGAATTTCCACATCTCCCAAATTAATGGAGTTCAGCATTACAACAGGGCTGTGTGTACCATGATGTGGCAAATGCTGTGTCTTCCATTGTATTGCGTAAAAATAACAGATGCATAAAATGTTTAAAATTTTCAGAGAAGAAAAACAGGTCTTCATGAACTGCACACAGAAAAGTGGGAAGACGTGGAGTGACATCAAGCGACTAGCCCAGGATAGGGAAAGGTGGAGAGTGTTTGTTCGTGGCCTTTATCCGCCCCAGGGTGAGAAAGGCAATGATGATGATGATGAACCGCACACTGAAAGGTCTGGTTCGCACTCTCTAAACTAAGTTTAACTGCAAAGCTCACAAAGGCACAATGAGCAAAAATTCATTTTTGTAGCTCTATAAGTATTTTATGCACCCTTTGGCACAAATTAGATAATCTAAAAGACAAGCTGCTTCTATTCTGCCGGTCAGGGCTAGCTCTAGCTGAGATGGATACAACATTCCAGCAGACAGAGAGATACCAAATAAAAAAATTTAAAACTCTCCTTGCAGGAATCAAACTCATGTCTTGTGCATGTAATGGCAAAAAGTGTAGTAACTGTTACACCACAGAGACAGGTGTATTGCGCAAGTCATCATGTACAGTTCTCTCATGATGTGCTAATGCTCATAAAATGAACCCTCCTCCGTAAAATTAAGCAGAGAGGGGTATATAAGGCGCAAATCTAACTGATATTGCAGCACTGTGCTGTCACTTGTATGCTTCACACCATTTTAATCCAGTTGATTCTATTGTATTGAGCATGACTACATTTACCTGCACTCAGTATGAATGCCTCAGCATACTGTGGTGTTTATATTTATAGGTCAACCCAGTGTTAGACTATTAGATTGCTTTTATCAATATATAGAAGGGAAACAATAAATCCTGGATTGTTGGTCCCTATATTAACATGATTAAGTTGAATTATGTCCCTGTAATTGTACTTATATTTTATCTACCTCATGGCATAGGGGATAAGATGTTTACCTCTCATTCAAAGGTCCCAGGTTTGAATCTGAGTAGCAACGGAAAAATGTTCTGCTCTATCATTGTCTCCTTTCACCTCCTTTACTGCTCTTAAGCAATGTTCTGTCATCTGCTTTCGTCTCCACTTTCTGCCCCCACCCCCTCACCTCCTTTGCCCCCTCCTCTGGGCTCCTGACTCTTTCTGCAGCCTTTCTACTGCTACTCCTTCGTTCCTTCTTACTGCTGTCTTTCAGCCACATGCCTGATCTCATGGTAGGAAAGATCTACACCTAGCGAAGGGCAAAAAATCTCGGAGGTCTCGTGCGCAAGCTTGGCACATTAAAGATCCCTTGGTGGTCTAAAATCGATAAGAGTATGCTTCGGCGGCCATCCGCGGAAATTCAAAATTTTCTACGAACTGAAAATGTTCAATGTGTCCCGCATGCTAATATGACCTTATGCAATTGCGAGTGCTGTAAAACACTTACATGTACCAAAAAAATAGAAGAAAAAAAAAAGAATATCATTTCTTTGACTTGTATGTTAATTATCTGATCACCACTCACTGACACATTCTAGACAAGAACCACCAGCAAGAGACTGTCTCAACTCAGGACATCCAGTGTCAAGTTGAAAAGAGTGCAGAACTGAAAAAATTTGTCACCAAATTCTTTTCACTCCTCTTTTCTCTTTTTTCTTACATTTCTCTTTTTCTGTTTTCTTCTTTCCTTCTTTACATTTTATCCGATTAAAAACCAGAAAAGAGGTTACCATTGAACATTGTCGATGAAGTCATGCAGTCTTGTCCGCAAGAAGAATGGAATTTTGTCATACAGCTCCTCTGTTCCTTCCACTTTCCCCTGAATCATCATGACCAGAAATCTTCTGACTCTGCTCCATTCCATGATGCTGGAATATCTTTTCATAGAAGAACAAAAATGTCATGTTTATTCATTAGAAATGTTGCCATTAATTATAATTAATTACTATTCCAAAAACCTCCTCTAATGAGAATAGGAGCTATTGAGCGAATTTCAAAGGGTAGAATTCTACAAAGTACAATAAGTATTATGTCAAATTCTTTCAGTACAGCACATCATTGATTGATATGAACTACATCACAAGTCATGTATGATCTTCACTTAATAGTGTTGATAAGGGTGTAAAACCCAGTGGCGGGGCGCCATTGGTGCAATTGGTGCAAGCGCTCCACCTAACCCAGGCCTTCAACCCCCCCACTTCTAATTGTCCTAAACCAGTCAGTGCTCTAGATCTACGTTAGGCCTACTACATCCTTGTGATCCGTCACCCGCTGGCTGCGCCAGTGGTGAGACAGACAGCAAGGATGGTTTATGCTCGTAGCACCGCTTGCGGTAGTGTCTGCTGCGAGCAAGAAAAATCTTTGCACCAAAGTTATTTTTGTCACTGTAGAGAAATCTAGGCATCGTTCTTCCCGCACAAGAAGAAGGGTGCATGAAACTGCTCTTCGCAGCACCAATTTGGTGCAAACTAAAAATTTGATCCAAGTTCCTGCAAGCCTATCTACTGCACCAGAAGAGTCTACGGTAACTCAATGAAGAATGGGTATCGAAACTGTTGTCTCCCTCTATTGTGCAGTAAGTCCTGGTGCTGCACGAAGTAATTAGAAATCTTTACATCTTCTCAGATTGTGAGCATAGTGAGTTGTTAGTATTGTTTCATTTCATTGCAGCTTTTATGTGGTTTCATCAAGAAACAGTTGTAGGTATAGATAGATTTAGATTGCGGGATATCCTTCAGATTCTAAATGACTTTCTCCAGAAATCTTTATATTAGCTACTAAGCCTACTGCCCATTTGTTCATTTTCCAATTTTGCACCACCTTGTCTGCAACCCACGCGAAGCC
The DNA here is from genome assembly GCF_000002075.1 of Aplysia californica. Classification (NCBI taxonomy): domain Eukaryota; kingdom Metazoa; phylum Mollusca; class Gastropoda; order Aplysiida; family Aplysiidae; genus Aplysia; species Aplysia californica. Next base: position 1,448,452 of record NW_004797325.1, on the reverse strand, counting down.
ACTGGTAAAACCTATACCATTTCACCATATTCATATGATCTCCTACTGCATGAGTGGGTTACGTGTCATTGAGCTCAACTCAACTCAGACTCAAGTCGTGAAGTTTTTCCAGCGCAAAGCAATATTTACAGCACAGCCGTCTCACACTCATCACACTCTCTGCCCACCATGCATATTCAGTTGCTGGCTTTCCTCGCAATTCTGTCTCACATGCATGTGAGGCGTCATGGTGAAATCAAGCGCTCGTCAAAATAATGAAATCAAAGAAATTTGCATTTTTCTGGCTGTTGGGGAATTTTGGGGAATTTTCTTTCTTTGGCTTGAAACCGTTTATGCCCATTTAATAACATATTCATGTGTGTATTTCACTAAAAAAAATAATTTTTATGTTGATCAAAGGCACAAAAAAATGCAAATTTACAGTTTCAAGGAACCTCAAGCTTTGAAAGTCACCAAACTTTGGGGGCCATTTTCTCGCTAATTTTACCTATGAAACCAATGACCCTCACTCTTTCAATAGCATATATCTATTTCTATGTAAGATATAGAGATGTATAATTTTTTTTCCATTGAAAGCAAGACAAATGAACAAACTTTAAGATAATACCAATAATCCCAATTGCCCGAAAATTGACGAGCGCCTCATGATTCCACCTTGCCGTCACACATATATTCACCATGTCTCCTTGGCATTTGGTGTTTGCTTCCCAGAATTAATTTATAACAAATCAGAAAATGAAACACGAAATATGATCTTTACTCAGAATTGAAATTAACTCTTTCCGGGCGTAGTTTTTTTTGGTCTAGACATAATTAACTTGTGGCTCGATTTGGCTATGCAGGTGGTGTACAAAATAACTTCATAGAAGCATAACCATCACTCCAAACATAACATATGATATATCAAATTGAAGGAAATTGAATGAGGAATACATTCCAATATGAAACAAGGATTAATTTTGAACATAAGTATGCATTAGAAGGGTAAGAAATGGCAATGGAGATTAGAAAAATACATTTTGACGGAAAAAATTACATTCATCAAACATGTGAAAGCAAATCAGAATAGCTATCTTGTCATATACAGGTCAAGAGCATAATCCATAAATTTCTGAATGCGTAGTTTTTTTTTATTTGAAAGCAATATTCCAATTTTTGTATGAGTTATGAAATTTATACTGAGTACGGTTACATCGTTCTGTTGATGCAAGACAGCAAGAACTAATTCACTCGTTTTTCCCCAAACCTACGCTTTGACAAAATGAAACTTGATGCTTCCGTTTCCTAAATCCTTTCCGAGTTTTTCAATAGCAATATAAAGTAATAATAAATGACGGATCGTGATAAAACGAAACAATACTGAGGCACACTATCACAGTCGATATATCGGCGATACGTGTGCAAGAGGTGTGGACTCGCGCCGATATATCGGCGATACATCCGGAAAGAGTTAATATTATTACAGTCAATCTCAATTTTTAATGTGAGACCAAAATAGGGTAGAGCTATGCCCATTCGATTTCACTATTTGAAATTAACAATGTTTGCGCTATTCACAGTTATTCGAAACGTGGTGGAGCCATTCAAATGCTGTGTGATTTTTTTTCATATATAAAAGGGATTTCTTGAAACCTGATATAACAGAGATGGTAGGACCAGAGAAAAAGTCCTGTTATATCAGATCCCTGTTAAATCAGAAATGCAAGGACAGTAAGCATTTGGGGACTTTTTAAATCCAGCTATATTTATTATTCAGGAGTAGTGTAACGAAGCTTAGGACTAGATCGAAGTCTGCAACACACTGCAGCCCTCTCTCGTTTCATCCGCTGCATGTGCTTACAGTGGCGTGGCTTGCCTGGGCTTGTTCTATCACTGCATTCTCTCTCTCCCTCTCTCTCTCTCTGTCTCTTTTTACACATAGTTAACGAGCCTTTGTCCCTGCTATAATTAATTGGGCTCCAATGAGGCCCTGTTAATGCTGATAACTTTTAATAGAGACAAAGAGTAGGAAAAAACGGGGATTTAAAAAATCCCTGTTGTTACCGGTTCCTGTTATATACGGTTTCAACTATAGTTTTTTTTTCAACCTGTAGTAAAATTAAAGCATGAATATAAACTATCTAAATTCACTGAAGCAAATTCAGTACTACCTTCAAGTTGATGATTACGGGACAGAGTGATAAGAGGAGCCAGCATGAGTTATAAAACATGTCTCTAAAAGGCACTTGTGATACCATCAAAAATTCAATAGACCATCGTTTCGAAGCGCAGCAGGTGGGTGATTTTGCATAGGCTGACATATTATAGGCCTACTGACTGAGCTCCCCTTTCACAATCAGATATTTGAAGCATAAGGCTGTACCCACCATCGTTTCGAAGCGTAGCGAATGGGTTTTTTTTAACGCTGGCATACTTAGCTCCCCTTGCACAATATGTGACATTCGAAGTGTAAGGCTGCTATACCCAATGCTTCGAAGCGCAGCAAATGTTTTTAGGGACGTTAGCTAGCTTAGCTCCCCTTGCATAATGAGATATTCGAAGTATAAGGGAGCCCACCACCGCTTCGAAGCACAGCGAAAATATATTAGCCTCGGCTGGCACATAATTGGTTCGTAGGTGCAGTTGGGGATATATGGGTATGGAAGGGACAAATGAAATGAAAGATAATGAGTATATTACGCATGATAGATTGTGAGCCACGCTAGCCACCGTCTTGACCCCATTTTATAATTCCCCCTCTCCCCTGCTCTCATGTCATTGTCGCCTCTTTCTCTGAACATTTTATCACCACGGCGCTGTGATAACCACGGCCGTGGCAAGTGAAGAGGCAGGCGCACTTAGCTCAATTAATCACTGTACGAGAAGGTCTGTGAATAGTGAAAATTTTATCGAAGTGGCTAGCCATACTTAAGTACGGCTAGC
>NW_004797325.1:1444617-1445430 GCF_000002075.1 Aplysia californica | reverse complement strand
GTGTGATATCTCCAGGCCCTATCTGGTCCCATTTCACTTTGATTACCCTGTCAAACAAGTCAGCCTTCGCCCCTGGGCCTATGTGACCTCAGCCTAATGAACACAAACTCACAACTCAACAAACAGTGTGAAAAGTACCCATGAGCCATGTTACTTGTTTGGTTGTTTGTTGCATAAACAACCAATGCATTGCATTGTTCGAATGACGGCTATCTAATAGTATAGGTTCAGACCATGTTTCATTCGGGCATATATATTTTAAGTAGTAGGCCTACTCACCAATAGAAAAGTTCGCTACCGCTTTAACGACGATGAAAATTTCGCTCTTCCTATGCCTCTGAGTATATGAGACGGAAGTTTCTTTTTCAGTACAGTTCTACACATTGACATAGAGATCCGTGTTTTGGGCCATTCATTAATTATCAAAAAGCATGCCCTGAACTGCGCAATGCTCCCCTGCAGCATACAGTCAAAACCCCATTGTCCCACTACTCTACACGATAGCTTGCCAGTACGTCATGTATTCTGCAGTGACAGGTTGAGGTGAAGTCGTCGGAGAGAGGGGATACTGGCGGATCAAAAGAAGCAGAGAGGAGCTTTGTTGATCAAGGGAAAATTGCTGTTCCCAGCAGAGGTGGATAAAATGTTAAAAACCTGAACATACTGAATACTAAGTCTGCAAAACGTAGCATAGGGTGTGGTAGTAGTACATGTATCAATCAATCATGTAAGATTTTAACAGTGCTGTCCAACTTGCTTTTTATCTCCCTTGATATAGACTGGAATTCAAAGATAATCCTGAAATTCGTACAC
>NW_004797325.1:1442273-1443588 GCF_000002075.1 Aplysia californica | reverse complement strand
CCCCCCCCCCCCCCCCCCCCCCCCACACACACACACATACTGCACATTTCTCTTGATAGAAAGTGTAATGTGAAAGCTTGAAAAGCTTTTGGGATATGTAAAATTTGAAAATTATGTTGGAATTCATGTAGAAAAGTTCTATAAGATTCCCTTAGATCTAATAAGATTCACTCACTCAGCTTCTCGTGGGGTGTACATGATGTAGTATGATGTAGTTTGTAGAAGTATGTTCTTCGATTAGAGGTACATTTAAAATTACCACAGCTTTATGCTTGGAGAAATGGGTGAGAATGGTTAGATCTAGTCTACCTGTGTGAAAAACAGTGCTTATGAAAAGGGCTGAATATTGCTTGTTTGTTTGCACTTTTTCTGTCCACATGGTTGTCAGTCTAGAAATTGTCATGGATTCAACTATTTTACAGACAGGGCTGGATTAATTAAAAGCATGTAATTTTCAGTATTTTTTTGAGAGGTGGTTGGAACAGCCTTGTCTTTTGTCACAGTATGCACATATAGTTTCCTGATGATCTGAATTAACACTAAAGTTAAGGTGATTGTGACATGTCATTGATAACATGAAAAATATGGTGGAATATATAAATACTGTACATTGTATAATATTCAGTATCATTACATGTATTGTGTGACCGAATTTAAGTTTAAAATTGAAACATTATATTGTAACATAGGCTACTTCAAGTACTTCCTCCTTGAAAATCCATTACAATTGCCCCAGTCGTAGGCTGGTTTCACATACATAGTAGGCCTATTAACTATTACTATTACATTTGTTGTTCAAATTGTGATTGGGTGTCAAATTTTATTGTAGTTTTAGCATTATTTGAAACTCGTACCATCCACATTGAAATTTGAGGGCACACTCTGATGAAGAAGAGAGTTTGCTCTGTCTTAGTTTGCTAGTGAGAATAGATGTCTTTCACTTTCATGTATTCAAAATAAAAAGTGTCAAAATATTGTAAATTGTTGACCTGTTACATTTGATCTTTTGTAATTTTTCCTTTTTTTCTTTTTTGTTGTTGCCTCTACAGATAAAACCTCAGTATACACTACCTTGATTTAGTTTATTGCTGAATATTTGAAAAAGATTAAGTCGGATTGGATTCCACCAATCCTTGTGGGTGGGTGGTTGATGGGTGCTCTGGTGTGGTTTGCTCCTACTCCTGTCCTCTGTTGTCGTCATCTCTCCTCCTAAATTAAAAAAAAATTGTATGTTTGTTACTTTTTCGTAACAAGTTACCTCTAATCTTCGGTTATATTGTGTTGCAAGTATCATGTAGGCCTACCATAAAACTTT
>NW_004797325.1:1440839-1442173 GCF_000002075.1 Aplysia californica | reverse complement strand
CAAAACCTTTTTTGAAACCCACTAAAATTCCCTTTCGGGATACTATTACTCGAGTAATAACTCGAGTCTTAAGAGCCGTGGGACTCGAGTAATTACTCGAGTAATTACTCGAGTCCAGAGCAGATACTCGAGTCTGGACTCGAATCTTAATATGCTGGACTCGCACACCTCTAGTGCAATCACATCCGGGCTGTGTTTTCTTTCAGGAAACGTCCTCCTCCGTTGAGAAAGTGAATTTCCCGAGGAAATCTAAAATAGATTACGGAATTTCCAAAAAGTGCTCGCTGTCATGCGCAGAGAGACTGCTGAATGCCGAAATTAGGTCAAGGCTATGTGTGTAGGCGTGTGGGCATTTGGCAATGGTCCCTGGTTGGGGGCGGGAACAGCTGGAGGCTCCTTGGCTGGAGGACAAGTCATAGGCCTATGCTACATTTAGTGCGCTGAACTGATAATATCGATGACTAGATCAAGTTGTACATTTTTTCTTTGAATTGCTATCCCTCGAATATGTTTCAGTACGAGAACTCGCACGTATCTGAACAACCATGATGACTGAAATAAAAGTCACAGCGTCCAGGGTGCGTGTTTACTGTGATGTTTCTTTTTTCTGTCCAGTCTGACAACCAACGATTATTTACTCAAGACAAGAACTAATTGTTGTGACAGCTGCTCCACTAAACGGTTTTCCATTCAGTCTTTAGACCACAATACATCACAGCACTAGACGACCCCAATCCAAGGAGTTTACTTTTAACAAAGATAGTACAGCCTACGGTAAGATGCCGCAGCTCTCTCTTTCCCTTTGTTAAAAAAACGTAGCACGCGTAAAATAGGCCACGCCCCCAGCGAGCGTGTGACTGAGCCCCGATGGCTTGGCCCAGTGCTTGTTGGATAGAGTGGAATACGAGAGCGTCCTAGTTAATTCTACTCTAGGGCCCATTCTAATCTTGATCTAAATAATTATATAGATCTATCTACCAAACTTAAGTTAAGTATTGATCAACAATTTCAATAATTTATCTAGATCTAAATTATTTAAAAAGGAAAACATCAGATTAAAAAATAGCCTCACTTCGGCAACGAGTGATAACATCAAAGGATAAATCTAGTGTACCGGGTGCATAGGCTCACGATCTACTAAATCTAGATCTAGATCTAGGCCTCGACATTGACAATCACGAAATCTAGGTCTAGAATATATCCAATGCAATATTATTGATCGTATTGATGACAGGATCTTTAGGAGTATTTATTATTAGAAATCAAAAGATAGTGTCAATTAGTATTAGATATACCAGGGAACGCTGCTATAGCAGAATGGAGAGAGAGAGAGT
>NW_004797325.1:1438313-1440061 GCF_000002075.1 Aplysia californica | reverse complement strand
AAGACAAAGTTGATGCTCCTCGTTTAAATTGTTCCTAAAATACCGTGGCTCACCGTGAGTATAGCAAAATCATCACGGTTGAGCACATATGGCGCTTGATTTTTGGTAGTAGAGAAGTGGAAGCAACCTAAGCCCCACCCAAATCTTGGTCCACCCACCCCCACTAGATGTTTGTGGAGGTGGTTTTTGTGATGTACATGAAAATGATTTGATGATGATGTGTGATGGTGGCCGTGATGATGATAAAATGTACAGAAGTGGTCAGAACATATGGTGTGCGTGTGTGTGTGTGTGTGTGTGTGTGTGTGTGTGTGTGTGTGTGTGTGTGTGCGAGCGTGCGTGCGTGCGTGCGTGCGTGCATGCGTGCGTGCGTGCGTACAAGTGCGTATGAGTATGCGTGGTGAGAGAATTGAATTGAATTAGACTTTATTGACTTTCGAGGCCAATGGCCCATACGTCATAAAAAGTTACAAATTAATATATGCAAAATACTGATCTCTCTGTGTTGTGCTAAAGAACAAATTACATAATAACCTACAACATAGAAAACATATAAATCTATACAACATTTGCATCTAGAATCTAGTTCTACACCTAATGGAATGGACCCACACACAACAAAGTACAGAGTACAAAGCATTGGTCATAGTCAAGGATGCATGATGCAGAGAGTAAACAAAGCTTACAGGCTGGACTCTGATCTCTCTAGTTTAGCTCTAATCTAGACTCTAGATTAAAAAATCAATTTCACATTGTCTTTCCATTTTTCGTTCTTTGGGAATCTGAGGAAAGACAATTATTTCGTTTTTCCTCTGGAATTAGAACGGCCGATCGCTGAACAAAACTGGCCCGTAATGCAGACAGCATAGAGCGTTGCGAGGCTCTCGCCGTGTTTGTTTACATACTGTCGCACGCTCGCCGCTAGTGGCGCTAGGAGTCGACGTGCCTCACAAAATTGGGCCACTGCAACATCTTATCGTGGGATGTACTATCTTTGCTGGTACGGTATAGTTTGCTCCTTCTTTCCTATTAAACATCTGTCGTTCTTGTCTCTCCTCATTTTCTTTGTACATATGTATTTTAATTCTCTCTTATCACCTCTAATCTTCGACATTTAAGACCTTATGTTGCAAGTGTCGTAAAACTGTTACCGGTACTAAAACTTCTTACTTATTATAATTATACGATTGAGTGACCTTTTGATTAAACCTATCCGTACGCCTGGGGTCATTTTGTACCCCAGGGGTTGTTTCTAGTGCGAAGATCTCTTTGAAACTTTCGGTATTTCTCAAAAAAATAATTTTTACAGACTGCTATTGCTATGCAAAGCGTACGGATCGGATTAATGAGTAACATTTCCTCTGCGCAGAGTTCCCCATGTCGTCGTATGGAAACGATAGTAAAACACGACGTACGGATAGGGTTAAGAAGTATCTTACACGATACATTGCACATTAGATTTTGAATCAAATTAAAAACTACCTAAACTCACCGATACAATACATGTACAAAGATGCTTGCTTTATTGTTTGATCTCCACACCCAGAACACAAGTGTACACAGTACTACGCAAGAGATCACTTTCACTTTCAGTTTTAAACATGCTCAAAACTTCAATCAAGTATATGTGCACACACGTGACACACAATCTTAGCCTGTTGACATTATCACAGTCACAGTAACACGGCTTAATCAAAGAAAACACAACAGAGGGAGTCGAGGGAAATATTTTCAAAAGGGGTGGGGGA
>NW_004797325.1:1437051-1438156 GCF_000002075.1 Aplysia californica | reverse complement strand
GGGGGCATGCTCAGTCAGCACTCTGGCCTGGAGCCGCGAGGGTGTGCAAATTTGGTGTCAAAAGTCAAGCGTGAGATTCCGAGGCACGTGACACGATGCAGCTTTAGTCCCCGAGCCTCAGAACCATCAGTTGCCTTGCCTCGGCCTTGAGTTTAAGACATGCAAAGTCAATACCCCAGTTATATTCGGTCTGTAGGAACTTAGAATCTAATTAAACGCCATTGCTTAAGCGACAAATCAATGAAAATTCATTCGTCCTGATGATAGAAGCGTCTGATTAGACGGAGATATAAAATATAAAATCATAGTCATAGTATAGTAAGTTAATTCCCAGACCCGTCAGATCCGTTAATTTTGTCGGGTTATGAAGTTTCCTTTGGGTGTTTATTGAGTTTCGCTTTTTATCGGAATACATTACATTACATGTTATGCTTTGTCCCTTTTTAAAAGTTTAAACACTTTTCGTTTAAATTTAACATCTTTTGTTTTGATTTTAGTTAGAGAAGTAACTTTTTGGTGAAGAAAACCAGGTGGGGCTGAAGCTGCAACCCCCACCTCACAAGACGCCATTGCATTGATGTACATGAACATGTATAGGGCCTATACTGCTTGAGTGAGTACATGTAGTTCAAGGCTCATTTAGACTCGAAAATAACCTACCGGTTACCCTGAGCCCTAAGGCTTGACGGTTTCTGTGGTAGATCTATGTCCTGTCGTGATGTGTAAACCAGAAACAATAGATTCTACTACTACAAACAAAACGGAACCCATCAACTACAAAGCGTTCGCACATTGCCCATTGGGTTCAGCTCCAACTTTGGTTCGGCCTCAGTACTGTACGCTAAACCTAACGGTGCTGATACAAATGCCGGGAACCAAGAGACGTTCAGACTGTCCCAACACTATCAGTATCAGAATGATTACGCGTACTCGTACACATTACATGTACCGGTACTTTCATTTTCATTAAAGTTTGTTTCGTGACGAAACTTTGAGGTTTATGCGCAAGTCAAAGAGAATGTACATACTGTACTTGTACCTCTTTGGCACACTGGATTATGGTCTCCGGTCGCGGGAACGGGCCTGGATCTTGTGCAATTGATAC
>NW_004797325.1:1433621-1436951 GCF_000002075.1 Aplysia californica | reverse complement strand
TTTCCATCATAAATGTAATTAGGAAACCCACTCGCAAACGGGAACATATTATAGAACTTCTGCGAGTCCATATCAAGTGTACATATAGGCTAATGATATAAAACACACACACACACACACACACACACATACACACACACACACACACACACACACACACACACACACACACAACAATATATATTATGTAGGTATCTAGGCCTAGGCCTTATACATAATATGCTATATTCATGTATTTACTTATATTTTTAGATCTATAGTACTGTAAAAGTAGTTTCAGTGTTTAGTGAGAGTTTTGGGTTAAGTTGTTTTTTTACGGCGCTGGCAACCGCAGTCATAGTCATATGAGCGCATATAATATAAATTATGCATATAACCTACACAGTACACGTGCAGTACATATAGTATTATTTTAAGCTCAAAACGTCATTCAAGTGTAGGTACTACGTACTACACACAGTGTACGTAATAGCTATTATAGGCATTTAAATATCATTTATTAGCTAAAACACACACACACACACACACACGCACGCACAGGGGAAAAAAGGGGGTGCTTAGTCTACGCTTTGGTTTGGACCCGCTAGGGTGTGCAAATAGGTCAAAAGTCAAGCCACTTCTCACAGCGCGGCTATATATTATGTCTTTAGCCTGCGAGCCTAATAAAATTATCAATTTTTGGGGTCTCGGCCTTGAGCAGTAAAAGGGCTTACCAAATCATTAAAGATCTCACAAGTACCATGAAGGGCGGACCACTTCGATCAATACAAAGTAAAGAAGATAAATATCTTACGGAGGAACAATAAAGAAGTTCAGAACCCGTGGACAGAATATTGCTCTGAATTGTACACCCACAAAACCACAAGAGACCCAAGAGTGCACAGTGTCTCTCAATCACAACACAATGGCAAAAGCAGCATCTTAAGAGAAGAGATAGTGGCAGCAGTCTCATCACTGAAGAAAGGGAAATCAGCTGGAATAGACAATTTCACATTACAGCAGAAATAGTTCAAGCAGGAGGAGACTCGGTGATAGATACATGTTATGTATAATCTGCAACAAGATCTGGCAGGCAGGCGAATGGCCAACACTACGTATTCAATCTTTGATCATCACCTTTCCCAGGAAAAGGCAATCTTCAACAATGCCAAAACTGTGTGGGCAAACATGAACTTAATTTATACAACATCAAAGCCAACCTGCAAAGTCATAGAAAAGTTATACAACAAAACTAAGAGCGCAGTCTTTTTCAACAACAACATTGGGGAATGGTTCCGAAGAACAGTGGGAGTGCGTAGCCTAAAGTTTGTCTGTTGTTACCCACTCTTTTCGACATTTTCTTGGAGAGGATCATGACAGATGCACTTGAAGACCACGAAGGAACAATCAGTATTGGGGGCAGAACGATTAATAACTTTTTGCAGACGTCATAGACATTGTGGGACAAGAGCAAGAACTAGTCAGCTTAGTAGACCGTATTGAAAAGACCTCCACAGCCTACAGCATGGAAATCAGTGGTGAGAAGACCAAACTGATGTCTAACAGCAGCAGAACATCACAGTGGACATCCAGGTCAACAACCGCGCAGATCGATCTAGGCTTGAGACCGTACGCAGCTTCAAATACATGGGTGCAATAGTACTAGTGACAGACGAAGGATCAAAACCAGAAATAATCTCCAGAATAGCGCAAACTTCAGCAGCAAATAACCAAGTTGAAAACCATCTGAAACTACAGAAATATCACCATCAGATCAAAGATCAGACTGATGCATTCCCTGGTCATTATGTCAGCTTATTTTTGTATGCGTGTGAAACCTGGACCTTGAATGCAGACTTTGAAAGAAGGATCAAAGCTGTGGAGATGAGATGCTTTCAAAAAATCCTTGGTATCTCATACAAAGATCACATCACAAATGATGAAGTCAAACAACTAATCAAAAATGAAATTGGACCATACATAATTTATATATATATATATTATATGCTGACCTTCTCACTCTGGTCCGGAAACGCAAACTGCAATGGTATGGACACATCACATATTGATTATATCCGTTCATATTCTGGCCTTGCTATGAACCTGCAAGGCAGCGTCCAGGGAAAAAGGAGAAGAGGCAGACCGAAGAAGAGTTGGCAGGACAACGCCAAGGAATGGACAGGCCTGGAACTCAAAGTCACGCTCAGAAAAGCTGAAGGCCGGAAAGAGTGGAGGAATCTGGTGGCCAAATCTTCAAAAGCGCCCCGACGGTACGCAGTCTACGGGATATAAGGTGTCTATAGGTGAACCTTGAGCCAAGCAAGGTCAGTACCCCCCCAGTGTTATTTAGTCAGTGGAAACAAACAGATGAAATAGGGACAAACCGATGAAATTTAATTCTCTTCGATGTAAGATTAAGCTTTGGGTGGATACAGTCGTTGTCGGAGTAAATACACAGACTAATGAGATCACATTCGAGTGATTGTTGAGCCTCAGCAGTATGTTTGTTGAGTGTTCGTGGAGTTTCGCTTTTGATCGGAATATTTATGTTTTGTCCCGTTTAGAATTTTTGTGAAATTAAATGTTTTGTTTTGATTGTAGCCAGAGTAAGTACATGTAACTTTTGGGGGGGAAGAAAACTATCTTTGAAGTTTGAAGAAAACCAGGTACCTTGTGGAATTGCCCCACCCCATAAGATGCCACTGAGCAATATAACACGGAACCTTAGCCATTCTTTGCAATAAATACATTCAATTGAACTTAATAACTTATATCCAAATAGCTGCTGAGTGCGGTTAAAAAAATAATTAATGATTCATGCAATAACTAGAGAATCTAGCCTAATTTTTTTTATATCCATAGCTCTCCATTCGCCATGGGAACCACTATGTACAGGCCTAGGCTATTATTATTGGTGAAAAAAACGTTTCTCGGGCATTGCTGACAACGGGTAACATTGTACATGTACTTTTAGACTTCAATTGTAGTTAAGAAGTTTTACATGTATCTGTTCGATCCATAGTCTATGGTTCGATCCTTCTGGAGGCCTAGCATAGTTCCATTGAAATTCTCGCAATCCACTAGATCTAGAGTCTATTTGTTTTGTGTAGCATTGTAAAGGAAATAATCAAACTTTTTAATGTAACACTTTGCAAGCCAAGGCCTTCACATGCGGCTAGCAGCAGCCCGTCAGCCAGAAGCTGATTGGCTGTGGGTAAGCTAGTGGTGCTCTGATTGGCTGTGGTAGGCCAGTGGTGAATATTGTGTTGGGCCTATGATTCCAGTTTTAGCGGTTCGGAAACTTCTGAAACAGTGCTGTAAATATATGAAGCCTAATCTACCTGTTCCAGT
>NW_004797325.1:1432064-1433521 GCF_000002075.1 Aplysia californica | reverse complement strand
GAGAGAGAGAGAGAGAGAGAGAGAGAGAGAGAGTAAGTCTGTTAATTAGTTGTCAGTGCAGACTTTTGTATGAGGAAAATAACGTGAGAGAGTTTTTTGGGTGTTTTTTTGTTTGTTTTTGTTTGTTTAGGCAAGTGTTTTCCGCACAGTGCTTGCAACAGCATAAGGTCATATATAATAGCGCAGTACACATTAAGGGGGTGTAACTATGGTCAAGACCCAAAGGCTACAGTTTTTGGTCTCATGCCGGCTTTTCTGAATCAAAGGGTGTAACATAGTCCGAAACAAGATTACCAAGCCAAAAATTAAAGATTTTAGCCATATAATCTCGAGCAATCAAAAATAAAGGATTGATTCAGCATGTTTAAAACCAATTTGATCTTATATCAGTCATCAACACTCATCAAGATAGAAGCCTGATATTTGGCATGGTGATTACTGTTGGTAAGTAGACTGACCTTACAGAGCCAAATTTGAATTTTCTGTACAAACTTGTGAGCTTTATACAGTCCTTCTTATTAAATATTATGCACTACATTCAGGTCTCCAATATTTTAAGATTTTGTAAAATAAAAAAGACCTAAAACTCCGAATGTGTACCATAAACAACAAAAATGCTCCTGCAAGGTCGTAGATATATATGTGTATAAAAGATTGTGCGCAAATTTGAATAAATTCTGACCGTAACATTCTGAGACCTGCTCAAAATGGTTGTGCAACCTGGTCAGATAAACTACAAATCTGAGAAAACTGCAAAGAGAGATATTTTTTGTGAAGATTTTCCTACATTGCTACCTCCCTCAAATGCATTTTCCAGCTATGTAGGCTATACGATTGATAAAGAAATTAGGCTTCTAAAGATGGATTCTTGAATATAGATATATATATATATATACCTATAAAGACTCCAAAATCCGAAAAAAATGATATTTATATTTTTCAATATTATTACTGATCCGAGCTGCGGATCCCCTTAGCGTTTTCGGTTTGGGGCAGTCTTATGTTCTTTCCCTCGTACAAAAGTCTTTACCTGTCGTTCTAATTATATATATTATATCGATCTCATGTTCTTTCTCTCGCACAAAAGTCTTTAGTAAATGTTCTGACTCTCTCATGTTCTTTCCTTCACACACAAGTCTTCACTTACATCTCTCTAAATCCCATGTTCTTCCCTTCACACATATGATAAGTCTTCACTTACACATTACATCTCTCTCACTCAATCTCATGTTCTTTCTCTCTCTCTCACAAAAGTCTTTACCTGTCGTTCAAACTCTCTCGTGTTCTTTCCTTCACGCACAAGTCTTCACTTATGTCTCTCTCAATCTCATGTTCTTTTCTTCACGCACAAGTCTTCACTTATTATATCTTTCTCTCAATCTCATGTTCTTTATCTCGCACAAAAGTCATCACTTATAACTTATACATGTACAACACTTTCTCATTGGTACGGGGGG
>NW_004797325.1:1428528-1431964 GCF_000002075.1 Aplysia californica | reverse complement strand
TTGGGGTCTAGAGGTATGGCGTTCGCCTCTCACTCTCATTCAATAAGCCCCGGGTTCGAAACCTAACAGCGACGGGAACTTTTCTTCTTTCGCCTCCTTCCCTGCTCTCTAATCATGTTCTTTCATCTGTTTTCCTCTCCACTTTCTGCCCCCTCCCCTTCCCCTCTTCTCTGGGCTCCTGACTATTTCTACTTCTATTCCCGGCCCCTTCTTTCAGCCACATCCCTGATGGTAAGGTTGAACACCTAGCCTTCTCGGATAATGGCGAGAAAATCTCGGAGGACCCGTGTGCAAGTTGTGCACGTTAAAGTAAGATCTATTGATGGACCTAAAATCGATAAGAGTAAGCTTCGACAAAACTCAAAATTAATCACTACAGAGTGTGATATTCAGGGTGATAAAAAAAACAACAACAACAACTGTACAACTTTTTTTTCTAAATGTCTCGCACAAAATTTGTACTAGAATGTTTTAGTTTGGAACAGATACATGTATAATTCATTCAAAAGGAATTTGTTTGATACAAAATCCACAAAGAAAAAACTTTTTTTGGAAAACGAAATTGGCGTTTATAAAAACCGCCTATAAATTTATGCAAAATGCACCAGCTTAAAAGTAAAAAATCTTATAAGGAAAATCATGAAAAGATTGGTTTATTTTTTCCTTTCCTTTTATTTTCAAAATCTAATTTTTCCATCCCTGTAACCTTTAAACAGTATTATTATTTCTTTTCTCCAATAGAGTTAGAATAATATTATTTAAATTCTGGAATTCCGAGAACAAATTAATGGTCTATTATCCTCCTTTGGACTCTATACACATTTTAACGCGTCGTTCGTTACCCTAAGTGGTGCTAAACACAAGGATCCACTCGACCATGAGTAGGGCCTACTCAAAGCCACACATACGGTACACCTTACAGTATGGAGCTGTTTCCAGAGACAATATAAGGGGTAGGGGGGGGGGGGCGAGGTTACCCAAAAAGACAGCATTTGTGGAGTTGATATATAATCTGAGTGTGAGAGGTGTATATGGGCTTTACCAAGGAACAAAATGTCACAGAGGAGATGTTCACGCTTTTCATTTCAAGACGATCGAGGTACCATGAACACATTGCTGTCCTCTGATAGCTTCGCAAACGGGAAAATTGTTCAGTCGAAGATGAAGATTTGCCTTGAGAATGCGGGCCGTTGAAATGTAGGAAAGTCATTGCTGCAGACAATGTCTACGGACAGACGTCTAATAGGGTTCGTCTATTGAATTCTGCTTCCTTGTGACGTTTAAAGGGGTGCGAACGCTGTGTGTTTGACCTGAAGTGGTCGTTTTCTCTGGGAATTTTAAGTTCTGATCCTCTAGCTACAGGTCCCAACTGATGGACCATTTCTACCTTTTACATCAAAGAAGGCAAGGGCACCTTAACTCTACACTATTTCCGTTTTGTGTGCGAAACTTACGAAATGAGTTGGTGGTGAGGAACTGTTCAATACAAAAAGCTCTCTACTCTTTACTAATCTTAACCATAATCTCAGCAGGCAAAGGAAACTTGAGGGAAACTTTCTGCAAACTTCTGTTGGCCTGTTAGACTTCTGTAGTTTGCAATATGGCCAAATCGTTGGGATTTTTAGGGGTAGGCCTAATGCGAACTAGTGCGTCATGCTACAAAAATGGGGACATAGCTGGACATTTTTTTTTTTACGCGCTATGTAGAGCAAATCTATTCTGTGGATTAATCTAAAATGAATATCAGACAAATTCCTTTTGACTTCCAAATGTTGTGTACAAATTTGAAAAGCAGAACTTCAGTGTGGAGGAAAATATTAACAAAAAAAGTTGTACAATCATTTTTTTTTTACCACCCTGTACACTAAGACTTGTGTTTGCATGTATGTGTCCGTGTTTTTGTGCATGCATACATGTTTGTGTAAGTGTTCGAAAGTGTGTTCATGTGTAACACAGTAAAAAAAAAAGAGAGATATGCAGTATTGTTGAAATATCTTTTATACTGTAAAATGCAAATCAATATTATGGTTCAGTATCGCGATCAGTAGATTTTTCAAAGCCTATCAATAAAATATGACCTGACACGATGGAACAACGGAAATGTAACATCTGTGAGATTTTATACGTTTATCTGTCAGTGTGTTCCACACTGTGTCAAACAAAAACAAACTCACAGGATACAATCATCTAAGTCTAAGTGCATTTCAACAGGACTATCCGCTCTTGTGGAGCTGTCATTTGGAAAATGGTCGAATCTTCATTTCAGTGAAGGAGACCGAGCCGTCCGTGACGCTTCTCCATATCAAGCCCTTGGTGCCCTGTGTGTTGCCCCACAGTCCGTTGAGGTTCACGTAATGGCAGCCCTTGTACCACCAGGCTCCGTGGCACACACTGGCACAATTTTTGCTGCTCCACATGTCGTTGTCACGATCCTTGGTGGAGAACAGCTGACCATTGTGATACGCCATGTTGTCACTCACATTGCCGGTAAATCCAGAAATCTGAATTCTATAGTTGTCTGATTCTCCAGACAGCTTGAAATTGTCGTATCTGGCGTAGTAGCTTTTCCCCTCGAATGCCAAATCGAACCGCAGTTCGTATCTCCCCTGGTGATGAGAACGTGTAGAAAATTAAAACTAGCTGTACATACACGTGGTTTAGACACCTACACAATCCAGTCGCTATGTCTCAGCTGAAAATGACACTAACATTGACAAAAATGTTATGCCCGGTGCCCTTTGGCAAGATCAGTTCGGTTCAGTTCGGCTCGGTTCGGTTTAGTCGCCGGGGAAAGCGAGGGTTAAATTTCCTCTATGGAGAGAGAAAAGCTACCGTCGTGGCACAAACCGAACGAAACTGACGATGACTTTCAGAAACATGGATCAACGCGTTTATTTTCTAGGCCGAGAGTCGGGCGATCGGTCTGAGGCAGGGGTCAGACGCGGTTCGTCCATAGAGGACAGTCGTGCCGTGCCGCCCAAAATGTTTTAATGTTCTGTTATGTAAAACACCTACAATAATAAAATAAAAGACGTCAGAAACAAACACTTGCCAAATATTATATCAAAACACGTTTCTCACTGGCACAGTAACTGTCATTTCTGTGTCTATAGCGCCGTAAAACATGTACTATGCCATGCCAAAGTTCATGCACTGTATCTAAACATAGCAGGATATTCAACAGTGGAAACCTGACCTTTAAATCACTCTTTGGTATAACCCAAGCGATGACGACACTCGTAGAGAGTTTGGCCGTACATTAATATTGATACGACGGCACATCTCAAATGTGCTCCTGCCGAATAGTGCCGAAACATAGCTCACAGTAGGCAGTCTAAAAATAAACGCGATAGACTGTGCACTATTCTATGCCAAAATTATGTGAGCCCCGGAGCAATCCAGCGGAGTGCTCAAGTGAATTGTGATTGGTTCATTG
>NW_004797325.1:1427607-1428428 GCF_000002075.1 Aplysia californica | reverse complement strand
AAAGGTATTACTTGAGTGTTCAGTTCTAATGCAGGATGAATGAAATTGACGTTTAGCTAACAAACAGATTTAGTTCTAGAGGTCAAAGCCACGAGTAAAAAGAATGAAAATAGAATCACAAGGTTCTCCCTCACAATCCAAAGATCCTAAAATTATATACCATCTCATTTACTATCTTCAACATAAGATAGCTTAATTGTGCAAGGCCCACTTTTTAGACCCACGAGCCGCCCCTGGCAGGGGTCTATTTATAATGTGCACTGAAGCCACCAGAAACCGAACAGAACCGATCCGATGCTGCAGTGGGCATGGCCAACAACACGAACCAAACCCAATCGAACTGATCCGAACTGAACAAAGGGCACCGCCTACAACCACCACACGACAGACGTCTGTGAAATGAGTACTATACTAATAGTAATAAATTGTGAAGCGCACAGAGCTTGTTCTTGAGCGAGGATTGGCGTTATACAAATGCTATTGATTACTATAGTATCGGACACTGAACCTGTACAGCCGCCAGTCTGTCTGTGATGGAGCTATAGGGGCCTAAGGTGGTGGGCCTAAACGGATGCAACAGTACATGCACCCCATCCTCCCCCTTCACTACTTCCCAAAGATTGAGAAGTTAAAGCTGTGTGTACAACAACAAGGGAAACAACAACTACTACAGCATGAAACACATCAATCGCAGTAATGACAATTTAAAAACAAAAACAAACAAACAAACCAGAAACCAAACTAACCAAAACAGAAAACAATGGCATTCTACCCCCCCAAAAAAAAAACAACAACAACAAACCAACAACAACAACAACAAC
>NW_004797325.1:1424881-1426549 GCF_000002075.1 Aplysia californica | reverse complement strand
AACCCCATCTACCATTATTACAACTACCACAACCATCTCAACCACTACCATTAATGATGCTATCATTAGGCCTACCGCATCCACTTCTAAGCCGACCATTGCTACGGCTACCACTAGCCGGTCTACAACTACAAAGTGTTAGTTTAACAATTAACACCCCTGTTACAAACTATTATAAGGTTATTTAAGAGACGGAAGCTCCAATTTTACATCCACGTTCGATAGAAACGAAAAGCAGTTTGAGAACAGTAGGCTAAAGAGAGAAAAGGTAACGCTGAGTATTTCCAAAATAAACCAACACCACGAGGACCAACATCAACACGTACATGAACACATGGCATTGACAACAGTAGTGCTCGTGCTGACAGCACGCTGTAGTAAATTGTACACAACTTGCCTGACTTGTCAGCTGGTGAATTTTCTCTAGCCCGAGCCAGAAATTACCATAGAGGTCTCCGAATCCCTTCTTATAGTCCGCCCAGCCACGGAAAAAGTCCTCGTCGGCCGAAGCGCGTCTCTATAAAAATAAAAGAATATTATTACCATACGCCAGTTTCTATGGCCTAGTATCACTAAGCATACTAAGATAATATATTCACATTGTTTGAGTAATCAGCCTGAGCTTTTAACAACTTCTAAAGTGAGACTAAAGTCACCAGTAGGCCTAACATTTCAGGACAGTAAGTACTCTGCGCTGAATGACAACTTCAATGTTATTGCGCTGCTTTGTCCTTTTTCACTTGCTATTTCCTGCTTATTAAGTTGCAAAAAGGTTAAAAAATTACACCCAAACATGTCGTTGTGGATGTACAGTGATGTACGTACTATTCACACATTTATTTTTACTGCTTGGAGAATCGCTGAGCAGCAAGCAGCCTGTATAACAATAAAATAATGCTGATCTCACATGTATTGTATCAGCATGTTTAACAGTAAAATAATGCTGACCTCAGCTGTACTGTACTAGCCTTTACTCACCTGTATCACGATCCAACCACCTTGGTCCGTCACTGTGTCACAGACTACACGCTGACCGCTAGAGAGACGGATCACAGGTCGGGGGCCCAAACCCTTAGCACTAGCTCAGAGCTGGGGCTGAAGAGAAATTCAAGGAGAAAAATTTGATGAATGGCAGTGGGAAATGGCGGAATGGAGGTGTGAAGTTTTGCAGATGCATCATACCAACAAGTTCTGAGAGAGTTTAGGGCTCAATGAAGTATTGTGTTTCAGTACTGACACTGGCGCAGCCAATTCCCCAGTATATTCCATTAACCAGTCAACCACTTTACCACTCAGTCAGTCAGCCGGTTTTCAACCAGTCACTTTATCAAAATACAGGCTGGATCAATCAGTTTATCACACTCTCCATCAATCAATTTACCACATTCTCTCTCCATGAATCAATTTATCAATACGCCATTAACCAATTAATCACACTCTCCCTTAACCAGCTTATCAAACATCCCATCAACCAGTTTATCAAGAGACAATTCAGTTTCAGTATAATAATATAATATATATTTTAGCTTTAGTAAGAGTTTTACGGCACTTGCAACACAATAAGGTCATATAAGTGCCGAAGAATAGATTATGTGTTACAAGAGAGTAACATACACAAAAAAGAAGGAGGAGAGATAAGGACAACAGATGTTTAATGAGAAAGAAGGA
>NW_004797325.1:1414508-1424362 GCF_000002075.1 Aplysia californica | reverse complement strand
ACTACTACTACTACTACTACTACTACTACTACTACTACTACTACTACTACTACCTACTACTACTACTAACATAGAACAGTTTATAGTGCCTACACCCGTGTGGACACATCTCTAAGCGCTTTACAAAATTGTGTAAGCCTATAGGTCAGGACTAGGGAACAAAATTATATTATTATACACTGTATATATATACATATTACATATATATCCACAGGTACTGCTGTGTGAAAATTTCGTTGTCGCTATTGGAGATCGAAGAGCGAAGTAATTCTTATTCTCACCCGAAGCTCGCTCTTGACATCGCTCAACTTGCGTTCAAAACTGGCTTCGAGGGCCTCCGTGATGGCCGTGGTGTTTACCAGGAGGTCTTGGCTGTGTTGTAAAACCTCTCTCTTGTTGTCGTCCAAGGCCGCCGCCACGTTCGATAGAATTTGGCGTTTTTGGGAGAGCATTTGGTGAGGGCATTCTCGCTTGTTTACTTCCACCGTGTGGCTCAGCACCTGTACGGTGACGTAATAGGAATAATAATAATATTATTATTATTATTATTATTATTATAATAATAATAATAATAATAATTTTTAAAAATAAGAAAAATGACAATACATGTATATGTGGCCTTTATATAGTGCTCAACCTCGATTAAAGTTAAAGCATAAAAACAATACATTTTGTTCTGACCCCAAAACACTAATGCTTCTACTTTTATTCCCTCATGGTCAGGTAGGAAAACTTTTGGTATGCCCCTCGTAGCATGGAGGTATAAGAGGAAAACACCTCTAAAGTGTAACTTTAATTTTTTTTGCTTCAGTCTACGGTTACCATGGCAACGGCGGTCATATTGAAAATAAACAACTTTCATAAAGGTAAAAAGGATTTTTTATTTACCAACCAAATTAGTTCAAATTTGATAAATGATAGATATACTCAATACAAAATTCTGTACTTTTGGGATCTTGGATATCTTGAATAGGAAAAAAGTTAGAGATGGATAACTGACTTACCCCTTCATGCCTCTGACTCTGAATTCGATTACATAATCATCCAAGTAACTCACTTATGAAAACATCGATTAGCTTTTCCACCTGTTTAAAGTTAGGTTATGAAGTGAATAACAAGCCCTGAAAATTTCATTGGATTCAATAATAGAAAATACAAAAGTAGACCGAAAAACTATCAAAGTTTTGAGGAAAAAACGACATTTTGTTACATAATTAGCAAAATAAAAGTTCCAGGACAGAAAATCTGAAAGATGATGATTGTAACAAAAAGAGTAAGCATTAAAAAAAAAAAGATTTACAAGTGGTTGAAGTATTATAAATACAAAGTCCAGATACCATAAATTGGCCCAAAATCGCCAATTTAAATCCAGCCTCCCCCCCCTCCCGCTTAATCTACTGGGCAAAGCATTCCAGATCCTGAGCCGTGGTATACACACGCCCGTTTACCCCCCGTTTTAAAAAAAATTCATAGATGGTAAAAGAAATGTTTTTTTGTCAGCTGGTGACCTTAAGCTGCGAGTCAGAAAGTACTGTTTCAACAGATTTGATAAATACGATAGCGAATTATCATTCAAGCATTTGTGACATAATAACAATAATAAAAATAATAGTGATAAAAATAATAATAATAATAATAATAATAATATTACTATTAATAATAATAACAATAATAATAATAGCCATAATAATAGTCACAATAACAATAATAATAATAACAACAACAATAATAATAATGATAATAATAATAATGTAGATAATTTTATAGTGCCCTCGTACATCCGTGTGTACACAGCTCTAAGCACTTTACATTATTAATTGTGTACTGGTCATGACTAGGGAACAAATATTAGCCAACTGGCTAACGAAACTCACTTCAAGCGTCTTCAGGATGGTCGTTATATTCTGGAGAATGTCTTGTTTCTCCTTCAGATAGTATTTCTTGTTCTCCTCTATGGCTGCTGCTACGTGCTCCTGGATGTCTTGCTTTTGTTGCATGCATTGTCTTTTGTTGTCCTCCACCATTTCGCTCAGGATCTGAACAGTGACGTCACTCTTACGTGTGATGGAAGCCGGTAGACCTTTCTGCCACCCTACACTGCCGTGAGAATTAACAAAAGTGACATCACAACGGTACACACCGATCGTATCGTTAGTTGCCAATGGCCAGGTACGCCGCATATAGCTGTTAGCCCCGGAGACAATGCTGCCCGTAGCGGTTACATATTTAGCTGTTAGTCTGACA
This sequence comes from Aplysia californica, assembly GCF_000002075.1. Lineage (NCBI taxonomy): Eukaryota > Metazoa > Mollusca > Gastropoda > Aplysiida > Aplysiidae > Aplysia > Aplysia californica. The sequence continues at coordinate 1,422,118 of NW_004797325.1, read as the reverse complement.
TCCTTATCGCTGTCACGAAGTTCCGCAACACTGGACCATCTGCTCACCTGTTTTTTCTGGATTCTCATCATGAGAATTTCCGAAATGTCCTGCTGCTGGTAGGGGTTGAAACAGTTCAGAGAAACTTGTGCTGTTTTACCGATGTCGATTTCTTCTGACGTGACATTGAGACGCCATGCTTTTGTAGACATGGCCAGGGCCGCTACCAGAATAAGCTTGGTAAATGTCCAGGTGTTGTCCATGTTTCTTGTGATGCTAATTATTCTGTTCACATAGATCGTCGCGTACTTTTACTCGGAAGTCTAGAGGAAATATTGAGACAAAACATTCAAACAAGAAAATATTTCATCAACCAGCCAGCTGGTCAGATTTGACAAGCCAGTTAAAAAAAAAGAAGTTTAAATCGGTGTCTCTTAATCTGTGGTACCGATGTATGAGCTCGAGAAATATTCCGTCGAATATGAAATTCTAAATGCTAAACAAGCAAAAGGAGTAGGCCTATAAACATAATGAGGATACAATTGATTTATTTAAACACTGAAACTGTATTTTTTTCCTTGGTTGTTTTGGTTGGTTTTGGTTTTGGTTTAGGTTTTTTGGTTTTGCTTTGTTTTTGTTACATTTTGTTCTGTTGTTTTCAGGGGGAGGGTTTTGTCTCTCCTTAAAAAAATGCTTTCTGGACTTAAAACAGTTGAACAGCTTGCTGATGATGATTTGAATATCTTAATGGCAAAGGGCATAAGTCAAATCAAAATATTGAAGACGATGACTTTCTTACAAGTGTCCATATGGACTACTACTGCTACCCTTTCATTTTCATTGTTCAGCTGTTTGAATAGTGCCACTAGTAGTACGTGGTTACAGCTGTTTGAAACAGTTTTCAGCTGCACGGAAAACCCCCCCAGAAATGATACGGATAGACAAAATGGAACAAGCCAGACAATTGATTTAAACAGAAAATACAAAATTTTAACATTGGGACTTACACCACTTTTCTCCTGTAGTTGTATTTGGATTGCACAAATTAAAAGGTGCACTAATTGTTGAAACTTTAAAAAAAAAGTTTTTTTCAAGATGTAGAAGTCTGCGCATCTAACACCTATGGTAGAGGGAACATCGTCTGTTCACGTAAGTCACCGAAAGTTCCCAAAAATACTTCTAGAGATTGTTATTTTATCCACAAAGATAAATCTGATTATTTAACCCATTTAGAACGTGCGTTGTTTATCTTGGAAAAGTTGGAGGGCGCGCTGTTTTTTGGACAAAGCTGGAAGACTCGCTAGTCTATTTGAGGGCGATAGTAAAAGAAGAAGCGTGGCCTCGTTATCAACAAAAATATATCTTCCTGTTCTGTTCTGAATTGTATAAAGACAAACAACAATACCCTTTAAATAATATACAATAAGCATTATGTTTATGATTTAAAAAAAAGTTTGTGTTTGGTGGTTTAAAGTGTAGTGCAACGTTGCCTTCGGTCTGTTGCTGATGGGACATAAGTGTCCACTACGTTCTTAAAGATGTAAAGAGAATCCACTTACTTTCCATACAGTCACTGCTTCTGTGTAGTAGAGCTGCTCAGTTGGCGTCCATTTATACAGGAAGAGCTGGTATCAACAGTATGAAATGATGAAACGTTTTTACTACCACCCCAACCCCCCAACAAAATAACAAACAAACCCCAAACAAAACAAACAATTGAAACAGCACTTTTCATGTTAGCATTCTTGCTTGTGGCTTGTGGATGTGGATGTTGTTGTTTTTTCAGTGAGTTTGGGGGAAAAAGGGGGGGGGGGGGGGGCGATGTGATGCTTAAAGATATCGTGTAGAAAAAAATGGGTTAAGGGAAACTTATGATGAAATGCACCTCTTCAAGCGGATTTCTGGCGGGAAGCAGGATACGTGTGTTATTCTGTTTTGCAAAATTCTGAAATACTGTTTTTCTGGGGAGAAAAAATAGAAGCAGCACTTGTCCGGTTTGACGGGATGAGATCAAAAGTATTGTAAAGTCTGCAAGTTTTCATATCAGCAAGGTCGTGAGAAATCTAGAAAATGAAGGTTGAATCATTTTGTGTTGCAGAACGCAGTTTGAGAATTTGCGCAGTTAAAGAGAACAACATGTGCTCTGCCAACATTCCGCTGACGAGTGCTCTTTGTCTAAGGTTGAGTTGAGAAAATAATTAAGTATTGCATCATTTTGTGTCGTGGAATATGTGCAGTTACAGAGAAAAACAAAATGCTGACGGATGCGTTTTTGTCTTAGGTTTGTGCTAGATTAAATCTGTTTGCGTGTCTGTTTGTTGATATATGGATTGGTAAGAATCTAATGTGTACAAAATTGCTTGTAAAATTGCAGACCAACGTCGTACAAAATGATATGTTGGTCGCTACAACTAGATATATACACAAAACAGATGGATTATATCCAACAGCGAGGGTGTGACAACCAGTATGCCGACTTACGAAAGAAATTTCGATGACAAAATTGCGAAAGCGGTTTCCGGTTATCAGATGACACATAGGCTCATAATCCGATATGTACGAAGTTTCTTGTTAAATTGTAGAACATTGTTGTGGAAGATGATCTATTGGTCGTTACGACTGTATATACGCACAAATAAATGGATTATATTCAACAATTTGAATTTGAAAAAATGTAAAGCTGTTTTATAATATCTAAACACAACCAGGATTGTCAAATATGTGCTTGCTTAAAAAAATTGCAGACCAAGATTGAAAAAAATTATCTGTTGGTTGTTACGACTAGGTGTACAGAAAAATAAATAGATTGTATCCAGCATTGAGAGTGTAGCAACCAACAAAACAACTTACTTAAGAAATGTGGATTTTGACAGGTGTTTCCATCATCTCAGATAACAACTAGACCTGGTTAGAGTCTGAACTGTAGAAAGATACTTGAAGAATTGCAGACCAAGGTTGTAAAAAAAAATAATTTGTTGGTCGATACAACTAGATATCACACTGCAAGCTGCAAGGGGCACCATTGGCGGATGTTGAATCCTTCACCTACCTGGGAAGTGTCATCAACAAGGCAGGGGGAACAGACGAAGTCATCAAGGTCAGTATCCAAAAGGCAAAAGCAACATTCATCATTCTCAGGAATATATGGATGTCTAAGGAACTGAGATTGAACACCAAGCTGAGGATCTTCAAAACAAACGCGAAGACTGTTCTACTGTATGGTTCAGAGACACGGAGGCTCACAGCATCAGCAGCAAGGAAACTGCACAGCTTCGTAAATGGAAGCATACGAAGGATAGTGGGGATCAAGTGGTACGATCGAGTCACTAATGATCAACTGTGGAAAAGAACAAGCCAAAGGCCAGTAAAGGAAGACATACAGGTGAAGAAATGGAAATGGATTGGACACACCCTGAGGAGACCCCCGACAAGCATCATCAGGCAGGCTTTAACGTGGAACCCACAAGGAAAAATGTAAGAAGGGAAGACCAAAGATGACATGGAGGCGAGCGGTACAAGCGGAAATTGAAAAAGCGGGGACATCATGGAAACAGATAGAAAAGGATGCTCAGGACAGGCTTTGCTGGAGTGATGCTGTTGATGGCTTGTGCTCCACTGGGAGTTAAAAAGGGCAAGAGAGAGACAACTAGATATACTCAAAATCAAATTGATATTAAACCCCAAAGTACCACAACCAACTTAACAACTTACATACTTGTTTTCGGTGTCTCTTTTACTTTAAACAAGCTTATCCAGATTGTAAAACTGATCTGTTGGTAAATATCATCCAGTGCTAGATCTGCGACAGACATCGGCGATCATGATTTTCCATTCATTCCTTTGCTCGGATGCTCTCAGAAAAGCTACGTTTCCCTGATCTTTCCCTGTTACCCATTTGTTTAGGTTCCCTAAGTATGTTGTTCTGGGCCTACCCGTGCCTCGCTTGCCCTCAATTTTGCCAGTGAGAGCTAGATGTTCAAGACCCTTATGTCTATTCAGGTGTCCCAAAAACTGCATTTGTCGTTTCCTGATTGTTTTTAACATTGAGCGTCCCACGTGGGCTTCATCAAGCACTACCTCATTTGATTTCTTCTCCTTCCACGATACTCTTAGCAGTCTCCTAAGAAACCACATTTCTGTTGCCTCTATTTTTATTTTCACTGTCTTTAGTGATTGTCCAGCATTCACAGCCATATAGAAGGGATGACCAAACATAGCATTTCAGGACTTTCATTTTGGTGTTCATTGATATGTTTCTATTTTTCAGGATTGGGCTCATTTTATTGAAACTAGCCTTATCCATTGCAGTTCTCCTTTTTTATTTTTGTGGAAGATTTGGCATCAGATGTTATCATATATCCTAGATATTAAACTGTTGGACTTGTTTGATCTTTTCACCTTTGCTAATGAGATTACAACTAGGATTTGCTGCTTTTTTGGATATTACCATGCATTCTGTTTTCTTTACATTCAACAATAATCCTTTACGTTCACTTTCTTTTACAACCGTATCTAGAAGCATTTGAAGGTCCTTTTCGGAGCCTTCTATTGGTAAACATACCCCCTCCCCCAAGAAAAAAAAGGATTATATCCAACACCGAGGGTGTAACAACCAACATGACAATATACAAAAGAAATTTGGGTAACAAAAATGAAAAGCTGTTACCAGCAAGTTCCTTGTAAAATTGTAGACCAAGGTTTAAAACAAATCTGTCTGTTGGTCCTTACAACTATATATTCCCAAACATAGATTTATCCAGCATTGAGAGTGTAAGAACCAACAGTAACAACTTACTTAAGATATTTTGATGACAAAAATGGAATGTTTTCCAGCATCTCAGATCACAACTTGGTCTGCTTAGAGTCTAAAATGTACACAGTTTCTTTGAAAAAATGCAGATCAAAGGTGAAAGAAAAAAAATGATCAGTTGGTCGTTACCACTAGATGATATATATGTATACACACAAAACGAATGGATTGTATCCAACACTGAGAGTGTAAGAACCACCATAACAACTTACCAAAGATAGTAAAAGGACAAAAATGGAAAGTTGTATAAGACATCTCAGATCGCAATCAGGCTAGGTTAAAGATAGATAGATAGATAGATAGATAGATAGATAGATAGATAGATAGATAGATAGATCGATGGATGGATAGATAGATAGATAGATAGATAGATAGAGAGATAGATAGATAGAAAGATAGATAGATAGATAGATAGATAGATGGATAGATAGATAGATAGATAGAGAGAGAGATAGATAGGTTGATAGATGGCCCGTCTGTGTTGCAAGTACCATATACAATTCTCACTCAAACTCAAACTCAAACTCAAATCGGGGTTGAGACCATTGCATAGACTGACCTCTCTTCACAGCACGCGTCACAGTGACGATGCTTACATACAACGTTTGAGAATCCTTGAAAACTGCAAATTTACATTTTTTTGTGTGCCTGTGATTAAAAATGTTCAGTAAAACTCACACATAAATATGTTTTTAAATGAACGTAAAGGTATTAATCCAAAAACAAAACAAAACAAAGCAAAACAAAACAAAACAGAACAAAACAAAACAAAACAAATATATATATATTATATATAAACAAAAATTGTCCAATGGGCAGATAAAAAAATGTCTGTTTCTTCGATTTCATTATTTTGACGGGTGTCTGATTCTTCCACACTGCGACGGAACTATTAAACTTTAATTTATGTACAGGCAAAAGTTGACGACAGTTCTACTGTCCGTATTATAAGTATTTTAATGTGCTTTGCCATCTTATTTAAAATCTCAGCGGAAAAGGGCGTTCCATTAGCTCAGTTAGTATCATGCTGGACTATCAAACTGATGGCCGTGATTCGAATCCCACACTGGGCATTCTTGCACTCAGGTCGTTTTGTGGAGTTTTCAAAGCTCTCACTTTCAGTCCATTTGGCTCGTTTCTATGGGAGTCAGACGTTGAGTTCGCAGATCCCGCCTCCCAAATAACTTATGATAGTGTTGATTGGAGGCGTTAAACTCATACACACGCTTTTTCTGAGGGAGGCTACATTCTACATGCCGCTGTTTCCTTGTTTCAATGACGTTTAGGCTACCCTAGGCATACATCGAAAGAGTTAATGTGCCATTTGATTAATATTACTATAAGTCCAGGGACGGAATCGATGCCAGATGTCTACTTCCCAATTAAGCTTCTTATTTTAACCCCCAAAAGCAGTTTGTTATGGGGTTTCCGACTTAAAACAATGCGTCATACTCATGGGAAAGTACTGCCTGTGTGATACGTCATATTCTTGTCTTCAGAGTAATCAAAGACTCTAGTTACTTAATTCGTATCTGCAGCTTTGTCTTTGTCATGACAATTTTTAATGCTGTTTTTGGTTGTTCATTTTTTTCGTCATAAATCTTCTCGTGGCCTGTGGGTGGTAGGAGGGCACCGCTTGTAAGTCCTACATTTTTTTTACCTTCCTTCTGTTGCTCCTGTCTGTCTGTCTCACTTTTTCCAAGCAGTCATTTACCTTTTGTTCTTGTATCGATGTGCTTCTCTTTACTCAAGTACATACTCGTGGCCTCATGGTTTAGCATGTCTATAAACACTTGCACCACCTTGCCAAGGAATTGGTTTGTGCCGGTGCCTCTGTGGAAACTTCCTCACGACTGTTCCATTCTGAGCTTGTTGCTTTCGTCTGAAGACCCAGCAAACTCTTCTGGTTCAAGGAGTGGAGTGGAGGATAGATAAAGACCAGTCCAGTGTTTATCATTTCAGAAGTTTGTACGCCAAAGTACATGTAGTGCAAGGGTTTACAGTCCACTGCTCGTGAGAAAGTAGATTATTGGAGAGACAGGACCTAAAATTTGTATTTCGACGCTCGCCTTCGATAGGACCAACTTATGCATTTTAAGCAAGTGGTTGGAGTGAGGGAAACACAAGTGTACTGTTAGTCCTGGTCCGTATAGACCTTCTTCCTTTCTTTCTCTGTGGGTGGTTGGCGGATGCTGTTGTGGGGTTTGGTCCTTCATTTCCATCAAACATTTATCGTCCTTATCTTGCCCCTCCTTCTTTTTGAGTTTGTTAATCTCTTGTAACACTTCTAATATTCAGCACTTACATGACCTTATTGTGGTGCAAGTGCCATAAAATTCTCGCTAAAAACATTCCTTTCTTGCCTCTCCTTCTGTCCATCTTGCTTGTTACATGCGCTTAACGGTAGTTATCGTGTTGTGCCACTCTTTACGTAGACGCAGACTGAACGAAGGGGATGAGAAGTCTTGAAAACTCCCCGACCTCAATTTCAAGATTGCCCAGCTGAGAATTCGAATCAGGGTTATCAGCACCATACATAGTCCCGCAGCCTGATACAGCGAATAATGTTATCATGACCATTGACATGTAGGTTTACCAACTGAACTCGTAGGGTGCCCACCGCTGCCTGTAATGTAGCGGTTAGGCCCGTCGCTGTCACACGCAGGAAAACCGAGTTCGATTCCCGAATGCGAAGAATTTTTTAATGGAGTATCTGGTCTTTTTGCTGTGATGTTGTATCCTCTCTCAGGCCGAGTTGGCCCTGACAGGCAAGGTCGGGAGCCTGTCTCCTAAATTATATAATTTGTGTTGATTTTTAAAA
>NW_004797325.1:1406469-1414391 GCF_000002075.1 Aplysia californica | reverse complement strand
GGGGCTACACTTGAAGGCTATCTCGCTTATTACGAGGCCGAATTTTACCAAATTTCACACATATAACAAGCATAGTAAGAAGTCTTACAATCCGCAATCTAATTTGATAAAAAAATTCGTTTCCATGGATACAGCGGCTATGTTGGATTTTGTTGACATGTCTTAGGTAATGAATACCGCACTTATCGCTCTTGGAAATTGATTGTTTTTTTGCATGCGGGTTCACAAACATCAGATCTAAAAATTTGTCTGTTGTTTTTTTCCTAAACGAATTAGAAAATTTTTAATGAATTTTTTTCTGAGGTAGCATTCAAGTTTGCGAAAAATCCGTGAAAATCCACGCTCCAGACACCATCAACAAAAATCTATTCCATACATAAAAAGTTCAACTGACACATTTTTAGTATTACATCTTCTCTTCATTTTGTGAAAACTTCATGAAGATTAGATGAAAAATGGTGGAGTGATTAAAAAAAAGTATAGAGAAAAGTCGCGTTTTGAGAAAACGGCCGATAAAGAAAAATAAAATGAAGTTGTTGGTTTGTTATCTTCCGAAATCAAGGTCATCCCAAATCTTGAAGATGTTTTGAGCCAAACAGGTAACCACCGGAAGAAATTATATCATTAGAAAGTAAGTAATTGTGTTCGGAGTCGATTTCTACGATTCGTAGCTTTCAATAATCGCGAACCTAGCCGCCCTGCACTACTTCTGGCTAGAGGTAATCTGAAAAGGCATGACACATAATGTAATGTATCAGTCCTTGGTGTTTCCTGTATTATCTGATGTGGGCAATGTACTGTAAAATGTCTTGCAACCCATATATAACTTGAATGCAATATTTGAATGGTTCTCAAATGTCGGCCATTGTGTTATCATTGGTGTAGGTATTTGAGGTATTTTTGTTTTTGTTTTGTTTTGTCGTTTGTGTTTGTTCTCAAAGCCTACTTGAGAGATATAACGGGTGGCACCTGAAGGCCAAATCCCGTGGATCCTAACCAGTTAGATTATTTGTTCTTTTCATGTTATGCTTTTCTTATATGTTTTAAAACTGCAGCCCCCCCCCCCTTTTTTTAAAAGAAAGAATAGTCTGGTGATGGTTAAAATTGTTAATCAGAAATATACCACATTTTGCAGAATTGTAGTGGGGTATGATTGTTTTGTCAATTAAATTTGATGAAAAGTAGAACATGGTTTATAATCAACATTTGGAAAAAAAATTGCACTTCTGTTGCCCCCCCCCCCTCCACCCCATTATTTCGCAATGGGTTTAAGTACGCTAAATGGGTAAAAAAAAACACACCAAACAACCCCACATACAAATCTCGATTTTCGTGCATATGCGACAAATATAAAAAGGCGTTTTCTATAATGGTGAGGCAGCCTGGTGGAATCAGGCTCTCGTCAAAATAATCAAAGTGAACAAACTTGCATTTTTCCGCAGGTTTGTGAATTTTTGTGAATTTTTTTTTTTGGCTCAACACCTCTCATGCCCATTAAAGAACTCATTTTTGTCTGGATTTTTCTGAAAAACTTTGATTAAAGGAACAAAGATTGTAAATTTTGAGTTAATAATAATAATGATAAATAGCATTTATACTGCGCATTTCCATTTCCTAAAAGATGCTCAATGCGCATTACAATGAAAAAGACATCACATCTTAAAAATTAATCGACACAAATGTGTACGTAAAACAAAGTATTATTATACATATAATATAAATGCATATATGTAAAATTTTATACCAGAAAAACAGTCTCGCAGTGAGGTTGAAAATGTGTTCACTAAAAATATACAATGCAATAAAAATTCACGAACAGTCAAAATAAAGTTGAAACGTGAGTAACTAGAAACATTCATTAAAACATTAATTCTATACAGATAGAAAAACATTTCCGTTCTCTCTCTCTCTCTTTCTCTCTCTCTCTCTCTCTCTCTCTCTCTGTGTCTCTCTGTCTCTCTCTCCCTCTCTCTCTCTCCCTCTCCCTCTCTCTCCCTCTCTCTCTCTTTCTCTCTCCCTCTCTCGCTCTCTCTCTCTCTCTCTCTCTTTTCTCTCTCTTTTCTCTCTCTATCTCTCTCTTTTTCTCTCTCTCTCATTCTCACTCGCTATTTCTTCAGTCTCACAGTCTGGCATACACATGCATATATATCACAGTACATCATTATGACAGGTATGCTTTTGTGAATAAAAAATGCTTCAGCTGATTTTTGAAAATGGAAATTGTTGGGGCAGATCTTTTTTTATATGGGAGTTCGTTCCATACCTGGGGACCAAAGAACAGAAAGGAACGCTCGCCGTATGTTTTGTAATTTTGTTTTGGAGTTTTAAGAATTAGATTGTCAGAGGCTGATCTAAGGGCTATAAAAAGTGTGCGGAGTTGAATTTAATGAGCAATTAATTATTAATTATTATATAGACAGCACCTCTTTATATCTAGATTTTTCAGGTCTTTTAGAATTCAGACGCGCATGCAAAAATTCAGAGAGATTCGCCACTTTGATTCGGTGTAATGAGGTTGACAAGTTGTCCATTTGGTGTTTTCCGGACGAAAGTAATGGTAGGTGAGATATATATATTAGATAGATAGATAGATAGATAGATAGATAGATAGATAGATAGATAGATAGATAGATAGATAGATAGAGAGAGAGAGAGAGAGAGAGAGAGAGAGAGAGAGAGAGAGAGAGAGAGAGAGAGAGAGGGGGGGGGGGTTAAACGAGACACAAAGAGAACGTGTGATAATATTGCATGTAGTCAGTAATATAATAATGTTGAGTTATAACAGTAATATCTTTTAATGAGAATAATATAAGGGTTATTATATCGCCCTTTCGTCCAAGGTTGAGACAGTAGCTACATATGTTATTTCACATATATACCCCACTCTTTTGTCTCTCTTTTGTCTGAGAACAGCGCAGACGACTCATGTTCAAATCCACCTTCCTGATGTGGAAATTTCTAAAGTTATTAAATATGAATATTTGAAATACACTTTTCTTTCCTCTGTCGTATTAGCTAGGAAATAAGAGTTTCATTCTAAATTCAACATCTCACATATAATAACCGACTTCATAATCTAAACCTAAACGACAAGAGGCTTAAAATAACCTCAAAGTCAAAGTACAACATGGATGTGGGGAAAACATTACGTCAGCCGCTGTTCAACTACGCCCAAGATACAGAAATAAAAATTATAGAACATAATATATTTGCTATATTCGCCTTGCTGGCCTTAAAAAGCCTTGCGGACTGATCCACCCATGTTTGGTGAACCATTGCAACTTTTAGAACAGCCCCACCCACTTTGCATAAAGAAAGCTCGAATTCTCGCCTGAATACGAACATAACACAAGGCTTTCAACCTCTGTGCGAATGGAAAAGGCCTTAGCATTCCCTTTGTAGCGCCGATAAAAGGAACGAGAGAGGTATGGTTATTATTTGCTCAAGACCCTGTAATATTTTGGTGCGAAGTTAGGATTGCGGTTGCACAAGCAATGACATCAATTTCTACTTTTTGTTTTTCTCCTCGTAGTCTGTCTGTCTGTCTGTCTGTCTGTCTGTCTGTCTGTCTGTCTGTCTGTCTGTCTGTCTGTCCTCAGATTTAGGAGGTCATTTTAGAGATCATCTTTCTGTTAGTAAGCTCATGCATGCATCTTTCTGTTAGTAAGCTCATGCATGCATCCATGTAATTTGTTCAAAGCTAGATCTACATTTTATTTTTCTTGTTTCTCTCCCGCCATCTTGGGTGAGGGGAGGAGGATAGAAAAGGGGAACGTGGGAAAGAGGTAAAGAAAGAAACAAAGAGAGAGAGAGAGAGAGAGAGAGAGAGAGAGAGAGGGGGGGGAGGAGGGAGAGAGAGGAGGGAGCGAGAGTGAGAGAGAGAGAGAAGAGAGAGAGAAAGAGAGAGAGAGAGAGAGAGAGAGAGAGAGAGAGAAAGAGAGAGAGAGATACACCACTACCCACACACGACCCACGCCGTCCACCCGCTTTCACAGTCCCCCAAAAGCCCCATGACCCTCCCCCTCTCAGCAATGCATTTCCAATACAGGCCCTTCCCTACCCTCTTTTTAAGTGCGAGAGGTTTTTCAATGGTAAGACGTCAAAGTTTTATGTAGGCCTAGGCCCAGGCGACGTCGCTGTTCACGGAAGAATTCGCATAGAGCATAGGAGTGTGCAGGGGGAAGTTTGAGGCAAAGACGAGAAGGAGATATATTTCTTTCTTTCAAAGCGAAGCGACATATTGAAATCGTGATTCCTTGAAGGATAGTTTGGCTACGCCCTGTCTCGTCACTGGACTAGCTGTTCGATAGGCTTACAGTAGTTTAGAGTAAGTATTTGTTTTGTAGCCTACTAATGTTTGCAACAAATGTGAATATAATTTGATGTGGAAGTTTGATTTGATCTAGATCTAGATCTAGATCTATACTAAAAAGCTCAAGACCTGGTGTTTCATAACCTTGTGCTTTGACAGTATCCTGTTATGTAAACATAGCTTTTGGATTTGTTGCTACGAATTTCTTCAAAGAGCAGGTATGACTGGATTGAGATTTCTGGTTCCCATTGATTGATATCTAGTTGATGATAATAATGATTAGATTTTAACTTTCTTAATTAATAGAATTCATTTATCTGTGTTTTGTAAAGTAAGTGTAGTGATTTCTCGCTGACGACCACTTTTATACACATTAATAATCATCTCAAAACAACGTAGTCAAGTAAATTTCTTTTTGTATTACTTATATAGGCCATATTATTATCTAGCATCGCCGTCATAGCTCGCAATTTCTTAAAATTCTCTTTTCTTTTTAGGTTTTTGGTCAATTTTGTCATACCAATAGGCTACCACAGTTCTATTGCCTTACTCATTTCTGCTGCTTGCGTTGACAACGGTGTTGCTTTTTGTGTTGCCGATGTAAATGTTACCTTATCATTGTTTTAACTGTGCTGTTGCTGTAGCCATTGGTATGTATTCTTTTGCCATGTTGGCTGTTGTTGGTGTTGTTGTTGTTGTTGTTGTTGTTGTACGGTTGTTGTTATTGTTGCTGTTGTTGTTTTGTTGTTGTTGTTGTTGCTGCTGCTGCTGTTGTTGCTGTTGTTGGTGATGGTGGTGATAGTATTGATGTCGCATTATGTTATTGTTTACTGTGGCATCAGAGGTCTAGTGTTTGGCTGTCGGACACACAACCATAAAGGTATGGGTTCAGATCCCGGCCTGTCCCAACGTCGTGCCCTTGGAAGAGACAATTTCCTCCAGTTTCCTTTTCTATAGCTTGTAACAAAAATATTGCCGATGTTTGACGCAGGATATCTCAAAGACTACCCAACCGATCACCTTCATATTTTGAGAAGAGCTTAATGTCCATCTCATCCACTGGGAAATGCTATACTATCAATTTTCCGAAATTGAGACTGGTTAATTTCTTACGATGTATCATTACTAATTCAATACAAGTTTGACAGTTATCACGTGCTGAAAGTTGGACAAATTGCTAGTTTCTCGGATGTTCATAGGCGTCGCCAGTTCTGAACAAATTTCCTAACCATTATCTGAAGCGACATTGATGGTTACACAGACAGACAGACACACGTAGAGAGATATAGTGACAGATTTACGGGACACATTTAAACATATTTTAACACTCACCAATTATTCAGAATCAAATGTATCGTCAATCAGGTTAATCCATCATTTATCCATTATCTTTCCTCTGTTGCTTTGACATGGCCCTCACACTTTTGCCAAAATTCTCTGGTTATACTTGATTAGACCTGCTTTGTTTGTCGCTTAACGTCATGGAGTTTAAATGTTGTATTTGCCAAAGCAACATTTTTCTTCATCTCAGCCCAGATTAATTCAATAGTGTAGAGCTGAGGGTGGTAAGGAGGGAGCCTAAGAGGTATGTTACCATGTTCTTCCAGGTACTTGTCCACTCGAAAAACTTCTATCTGGCTCTGTTCGCTGGCGCTCACAATGTCTAGGAGATCCTTTTTAGTTTTCGCTGTACTGTGATCGATCCCATGCTTATCAAGCCAGGCTATTATAGGACCTTTGTTCATAGATTTTGTAGGGACTTTATCATCAGGATTAGTTACATTATGATATGATGCATTGTCCATAACCAGGCATGGTTTTTTTTATATCTAATGCAGTCACCACAATGTTACTAATCCAGTTTTCAAACTAGTTACTATCCATGTCTTTGTGATAGTCGCCATTTTCATCTTTCGACTTTGACTCAGAAACCAGCTCACAATTATTCACTAGTCCTCTCTCATGGCTTCCGATATGTGCAATTATAAGACGTATTTACCTTTTCCAGTCGGAATGAATCTCTGTTGGGTGTCAGATTGCCATTCTTTGGTGCACGTGTGGTGGGCATTGATGTAGGACTCATCAAGAAAATAAATGCCAACGTTGTCTTCTCTAAGCTGTTTTAATTTTCGTGGGTACTTCCCCCTCAGTGCAACCATGTTCTTTGACTCACAAATTGCGTCTTTGGATGTTTTTGTCTTCTTGAAACTGAAACCTAGACTCTTCACAATGCGCCTTAAAGTCTGTTTGTTGATATCCAAAATCGTGATTGCTTTTCAAATAAGACCTAAGTTTTCTAAATGTGACGTACTGGTTATCACCTAATTACATCTTTCCAATAGCGCGTCCCACGAGATCTCTGTCAAAGGTATCACATTTAACAGGTCGGCCTCTCTTTGTCTCCTCGACGTCTTCGGCTGAATTTTCCTCCGATATCCATCTGTTCAATGTCCTGTCACTTAAATCAAGCAAATGTTTAGTTCTGCTAAATGGATCAGAAATTGAACGATTTAGACGATCACGATTTTTCTCACAAGTGAAATAGTTATATAGGGCCTACTTTCAGAGCAATGTTCTTGTGAGTAAAGAATTTCAGTTTTAACTTAGACTTCATCTTCATCACAATATGTTATTCAGGAAGTTAACAATTAAAAATATTAAAACCACACAGCCCAAATGGATAAAAAGCGTACACGCCTATGACTCTTGATAATGACTGACAGATCACAGTACCGTTCTCTTGTTCACTGGGCGGACACATGTGTTCGTGTGGAACAAAAGTGATTGTTTACCTAGATTAGCTAGAGAAAACAGCAGTTGTGAAAACACTACTCACGATTTTCACGACAGTTTTGACAATACACAGAGTCGCCAAAGCCGTACATGTAATAAAATGTTTACATTTGTCAGAAAAGACAAAAACACATTACGCTTTCCTCAAACGTTAAAAATGTATTATATCAGGTGCGGGGAGAGATTTTAAAAAAATGAGGGGTCCAAAGTTGGTTTAGCCATGGCCATGGCAATCAAAGTTTTATGATGAATAATACATATTGCTTGCTTAAATTATAATACATTTATGTATAATATTTGTAAAAAGGTGCTCTGGTTCACTGTCATTCCTAGATACTAGATTCTATATATCATTACTAATTCAATACAAGTTTTACAGTTATCATGTGCTGAAAGTTGGACAAATTGTAAACCTCCTATTTTTTTTAGATGAACCAACACATTCGGCAACAATTTTGTTACAAGCTATAGATCTAGTTCAGGTGAAAATGTATGCCCAACTTAATGCCAATATTGAAGATCCCGTCACTATGTTTGTGTCTGAGCTCTTGTCAAATGGCAGTTCACACGGAATGCTTCCCAGGGAGCTGAGCATGCTTAGGACAGTTAAAATAACTAAAAGGGCCAGTCAGGATCAAGTAAAAAAATAAAATCGTAAAGATTGTTTTCCAGCGGGACTTGCACTATATCATATACTTTCATTGTCATTGTTGTTTATATTTGTGTTTGTTGTTGTTTTCTTGAGAATTATGGTATTGTACTTTTTAGAGTTAGAGCGAGAGCGAGAGAGAGAGAGAGAGAGAGAGAGAGAGAGAGT
>NW_004797325.1:1404283-1405938 GCF_000002075.1 Aplysia californica | reverse complement strand
GGCAGAGAGAGATCAAGATTCTACCGGAGGCTGGTGGACCTACGGTGAACAATGAGCCGTTGCACTTGAGACTGGGAAGACAGAAAAGGAGAAATGGGAGGATGAGAAGGGTGGGGAGACAACAAAAAAGATCTTCTAGTACGAAGATCTCTTTGGAACTTCCAGTACTTCTCAAGAAGCATTTTGACAGACTGCTATGATAGATAGATATACTATAAAAAAATACAACCCCGGGGGTACAAAATGACCCCAGGGCGTACGGATAGGGTTAATCAACTTAGACTACCTGGAGGTACACTGTATGGTATGTCGTTAACATACTGCCTGTTGTTTTGCTTTGACTTTGACGTTCAATAAAACAGCCATGGTGTACACATATTGTATTTCTCTTGAACAAAAACACTAGATTCGGTGTTCTATCCTTTTTCGCAAAAAGCATTCGACCTTCGATACAGTATGATACATACCGTAATATAGGACTAGATACCTATATTGGCCACGCCCAGCTGTCCCCGTCTTGCCCAAAGAGTGTGGGATCTATATTTTCATGGTGTCTGTGATAATACGTTTCACCATCTTCCTTGACCACGATTCTCTTTTACAGCCTATCAAGGAAGTCAAGATCTGAAGAGAGAAAAGTATGATAGTAGTTGAGCAATCTACATGTACTTGCCATATTATTATTATTATTAGATCTATGTCTGCGGTCCAAGCAAAGCTGTATCGTGCATATTGTTTTAGTCATCAAGGACATCGATGGACAGCTAATTATTACATCCACAGACCGCCCTCAGGCTGTTTTTTTGTTGTTGTTTGTTTTGTTTTATATGGGTTTTTTTTATCCTTGTCCTAGATCCGACATTTGCTTCTACATTAATTCTGCCAAGGCCTGACCGCTATTTTCTGTAAGACAGACGAGGTTAACTAAATCACACATGTTTTTAATTTCTGTGTTTGTATAAATCTAATCTGGTCGCTGTCACAGCAGGGAAAGTTAAGATTCTCTTTGTTTTTGTCTGAGTTACGAGTGCTCGGCATACAAATAATTTAAGTCTATCTATTAATATGTCTATTGTGAAGACTGAAATATCGCCTGTTTAAGATAGACGTAGTATTCTGAAGGCCTACTTCTTTCTTGTACCGGCATACCGTTTCTTCTATACGTAGGCCCAGTAGCTATACTTTTAAATAATAACAGGCTGGTTTCATTTGCAGTAATTGAAATTGAAAAGTACTAAAATGCACTACGCCACTAGACCATTATGAAGTAGATTGTGTGGCGTTGGTGGTTAGGTTTTCAGACTCGCAACCGTAAGGTCGTGGGTTCGAATTCCGTCAAGGATCTGCCGTTGTGTCCTTGGGAAAGGCACTTAACACAAATTTTCCTCACTTCACCCAGGTGAGAATGGGTACCCAGTTATAGACTGAAAGATCTTGTCAGTTTGGTAGAGTTTGAGCGCTTAATCAGCTGCTTGCACGGTATGCTTCCAGGGAAGCTGGGAATGTTTCTACGTGTTCTATTGTCTGCTGGGGTAATAATATAGTGTAAAGCGCATAGTTTTAGAGCTTGCTGTAGAGCGGGGTTATGCGCTATACACATGCTATTTATTACTATTATTAGATACTGGAAGGCAAGATGTGTGTGTGTGTGTGTG
>NW_004797325.1:1392321-1393675 GCF_000002075.1 Aplysia californica | reverse complement strand
CTCTCTCTCTCTCTCTCTCTCTCTCTCTCTCTCTCTCTCTCTCTCTCTTTTTCATTTTCTTTCAGATAAGCGCATAGATACATACGCACACACATACCAATATATGCACACACTCACACACATGCATACACTTGTTCACTTGTTTACAGCATCATTTGGACCATCAGAAAAACAATAAAACATTTTGCTAGACTGGCAGATAGACCAGAAAAGAAAAAAAGTACATGTATGCAGTACTAGGTGATATTGAAAAGGTGAATAAATTCCTTTGTTGTGGGAAAGATAGCAAGCATGCCTATTAACATATTGTATTCAAGATAAAATGCCATTTCATTTGGGGGTTCTGAAACATGAACACCTTGCCTTTATAAAGGCCAAAAACTGCATGTGAGCATTTGGTTATATGGTTTCATATGTAAAGAAAAGACAGAAAGTAAGACAGACAGATAGACGGTGGTGATGTATGTATGTGTTATGATGTGTTATGTGTGTGTGTATGTGTGTGTGCACTTACGTACATATGTGCGTGCGTGCGTTTGTGTGTGTGTGTGCGTGTGTATATGTGTATGTATGTGCATGTGTGGGTGTGTGTACTTGGCCATGTGTGTGTGTGTGTATTTGTATGTGTGTGTGTGTGTGTGTGTGTGTGTGTGTGTGTGTCTGTGTGTGTGTGCATATTTGTGTGTGCATGTGTGTGTGTTTATGTTTGTGTGTGTCTTTACTTGCACACTTTTGTGTTGGGAATATAATCATTCTTTCTTTGAATTTTTACTTAATTGTAAGTTTTTCAGTGTCTGTGACATGTATTCTTCAAGCTTATTGACATTACCCGATAACACATCTTTCCCATTTTATTTCTCAGTGGGTGGTTGGCGGGTGCTCTGGTGTGGTTTGCTTCTTCTTTCCCATCGATGCAAACATCTACCGTCCTTATCGCCCCTTCTTCTTTTTTCTGTTTATTACTAACTCTTTTGTAACACCTCTTATCTTTGGCGCTTATATTATTATGACCTTATTGTGTTGCAAATGCCGTAAAAATCTTACTAAAACGAAAACATTTTATTTCTCATGTGCAGCGTCTCTAGGTCACAGTGTCTGTGATCGTTATTATGGTCTGGCTGGGGCGGCCGGCGGATGTTACGCTGTGCTTGCTGCTCATGTTTTATCCATGATAATGGTAAGTTTTTTTTCATTTTCTAGAGACTGCCGTGGCTGCTGACATATCAGTGTGGGTGGTTGGCGGGTGCTCTGGTGTGGTTTGCTTCTTCTTTCCTATGAAACATTTATCATCCTTATCTCCCCTTCTTCTTTTTCATGTTTGTTACTCTCTTGTGACACCACTAATCTTCTGGCA
>NW_004797325.1:1389121-1391544 GCF_000002075.1 Aplysia californica | reverse complement strand
ATATTACTATTATTACTATATATATATAAATATATAATATGTCCTATCTGTCCGAAAATTTGCCAAGGCTCTCCCTACCTACTCTGCTTTTCAAACAATTTATGATGATAATGACGATGATGACAACTATCCCGACAAAGACAACTAGGGTTGTGCTAACCATGCTTTAGAAATGTCATTCCTTTCAAGAAATTGTGATTGTCATTCCTTTCAAGAAATTGTGATTGTCATTCCTTTCAAGAAATTGTGATTGTCATTCCTTTCAAGAAATTGTGATTGTCATTCCTTTCAAGAAATTGTGATTGTCATTCCTTTCAAGAAATTGTGATTGTCATTCCTTTCAAGAAATTGTGATTGTCATTCCTTTCAAGAAATTGTGATTGTCATTCCTTTCAAGAAATTGTGATTGTCATTCCTTTCAAGAAATTGTGATTGTCATTCCTTTCAAGAAATTGTGATTGTCATTCCTTTCAAGAAATTGTGATTGTCATTCCTTTCAGAACTGGAAGAACCTGAATAACAACAAGAAAGAGTCGGGTGCGAAACGGATCCTGTGTAGCGTCACACTCAGAATTATCATCATCCTGATCCTCGGTGAGTTCTGCTTTTGTACTTTTGCGTGGTGACTCTTCGCGACCTCAGAATGACAAAGTTCTGTCTGTTCAGTAGGCCTAGCTAGTTTTGAGAAATTCGAAGTTAAAAATGTTGCGTTTTACAACATGTCGTCAAGCTTTTTCTAATGCTTTACGACTCGGAATAATCTTGCAATTTTGATAGAACATTTTTTGGTTTCTGACCTCGTGGTCTTGGTAACTAAAAATGGCCAAAAATGACAGATTAAATTTTGTAATTCTAAGGTAGCGACTTATGTTGTGAGTCTGTGTGTCTATGTCTCTCTTTGTCTGTCTGTGTGTCTATGTCTCTCTTTGTCTGTCTGTCTGTCTGTCTGTCTGTCTGTCTGTCTGTCTGTCTGTCTGTCTGTCTGTCTGTCTGTCGAAAGTGAGGGAGAGAGAGGGACAGGCGGGTGGAGGGAGGAAGGGAGGGCCAGAGAGAGATAGAGAGAGAGAGATAGAGCGAGAGAGAGAGAGCGAGAGAGAGAGAGAAAGAGAGAGAGAGAGAGAGAGAGAGAGAGAGAGAGAGAGAGAGAGAGAGAGAGAGACTGAGAGAGAGAGAGAGAGAGAGAGAGAGAGAGAGAGAGAGAGAGAGAGAGAGAGAGAGAGAGAGAGAGAGAGAGAGAGAGAGGGGAGGAGAGGGGGGGAGAGAGGGGGGGGCTTCTGCACTGAAGTCTAGAATTATTCCTCCAACACAAAATGATTCTGAAGCTTAGAAGATAGTGATGCGATCAATGTTGGTTTATTACATTAAATCATTTTGTGCTGTGGAGTAAAAAAAACCGAAAGTTTGTCACTACCTGTTTTGTTCTAGATCTGTTTCACTTTCAATATAAAGTTGCGCTTGTCTAGATTTTTTAACTCAAATTTGTGAAAATCTCTTTCTTCCAGTGGCGGCACAGATTGCCCTAGCTGTGTACAGAAGATGGGGTGTGGATGACCCAAAGGTCGGCATCGCAGCCCATGTGGGTGGCATCGTCACAGGTAAGTGGGTTTTGGGCTAGAAGTCCTTTTTGTTGAAGTTTTGTTTATTTGTTTATCTGTTTGTTTGTTTTGTATTTTGTGTGTTTTATTTTGCAGCGACAGTGGTTTAGTAATTCGGTTGCTGGGCTCGCGTCCGAATGGCTGTGGGTGCGAAACCCCAGAGGCCCTATGTTGTGTCTTTGAGAAATACTCTTTACATGAATTTTCTTCACTTCACCCAGGTGTGAATGGGTAAGTGGCTATGGACCGCGAAAGATCTATTTTCAGTTTGTTAGTGAATGAGCGCTTAGTCGTCTGGTTGCACTGTATGTTTTCAAGGAAGCCCAAAATGTTTCTGAATATTTTAGGGTCTACAGCGGTAATACCATAGATTGCAAAAGCATAGCTTTCTGTTGAGTGTGGGGTATGCGCTATACAAATGCTGTTTATCATTTTGATTAAATCCCTCAGAATCTGAGCCAGTGATTTGGAATGAACTGGGGCATGAAAGGAGTAGTTACAAACTAATGGAAACCTTCTATTAGGCAACATGCAATTGAGGAGAATTTCCACTCATCACACTGCTGCGAGTATGCAAATGAGGCAATTTTCCTCCTCTTTGTTTCTCTTCATCTCCAAGTGACATTCTTCGCAGCCATGGGATAGTGGAAATTTTGCTAGTGTACACAGAGACTTCCAGTGTTCATGCAATGACTCTTTTACTCACTCTAAGCACCATCTGTGGACAGTGAGGGCAGAAGAAAAATATTCCACACAAGAGACGAATAATCACTTTTGGCCTCCCTCAGAAGTTTACAATCATGGCTTAATATCATACCCATACTATCG
>NW_004797325.1:1385691-1389021 GCF_000002075.1 Aplysia californica | reverse complement strand
GGGGGGGGCTTCTGCACTGAAGTCTAGAATTATTCCTCCAACACAAAATGATTCTGAAGCTTAGAAGATAGTGATGCGATCAATGTTGGTTTATTACATTAAATCATTTTGTGCTGTGGAGTAAAAAAAACCGAAAGTTTGTCACTACCTGTTTTGTTCTAGATCTGTTTCACTTTCAATATAAAGTTGCGCTTGTCTAGATTTTTTTACTCAAATTTGTGAAAATCTCTTTCTTCCAGTGGCGGCACAGATTGCCCTAGCTGTGTACAGAAGATGGGGTGTGGATGACCCAAAGGTCGGCATCGCAGCCCATGTGGGTGGCATCGTCACAGGTAAGTGGGTTTTGGGCTAGAAGTCCTTTTTGTTGAAGTTTTGTTTATTTGTTTATCTGTTTGTTTGTTTTGTATTTTGTGTGTTTTATTTTGCAGCGACAGTGGTTTAGTAATTCGGTTGCTGGGCTCGCGTCCGAATGGCTGTGGGTGCGAAACCCCAGAGGCCCTATGTTGTGTCTTTGAGAAATACTCTTTACATGAATTTTCTTCACTTCACCCAGGTGTGAATGGGTAAGTGGCTATGGACCGCGAAAGATCTATTTTCAGTTTGTTAGTGAATGAGCGCTTAGTCGTCTGGTTGCACTGTATGTTTTCAAGGAAGCCCAAAATGTTTCTGAATATTTTAGGGTCTACAGCGGTAATAACATAGATTGCAAAAGCATAGCTTTCTGTTGAGTGTGGGGTATGCGCTATACAAATGCTGTTTATCATTTTGATTAAATCCCTCAGAATCTGAGCCAGTGATTTGGAATGAACTGGGGCATGAAAGGAGTAGTTACAAACTAATGGAAACCTTCTATTAGGCAACATGCAATTTAGGAGAATTTCCTCTCATCACACTGCTGCGAGTATGCAAATGAGGCAATTTTCCTCCTCTTTGTTTCTCTTCATCTCCAAGTGACATTCTTTGCAGCCATGGGATAGTGGAAATTTTAATAATTTAAATAATAAATCTCCCCCCCCCCCCCACACACACATGATGACTTTAACATCCACAATGTAATAGTGTAATAGGCTTTCAGAGGCTTTACACACGAAAAACTTGACTTCGATTTCTGGTGTCTGTGGTGTAGTGGTCACTCTTTACTGTTGCATGCAGGAGACCTGGGTTCGATTCCGGAGTCCAGAGAAATTTTTATTCAGTATCTATTAGTCTCTCTGCTGGGATGTTGTATCCCTCTAAGCCCAGGTTGTCCCTGGCATCAGGGTCGGAAACCTGCCTCCTTAATGATCTAAAAAGTGTCGATGGGGGGTGTAGGGTGCCTATATTGAAGAAAAAAAGAAGAGGGGTCGCTACAATACTTGTCTTTTTGCTTGGAAGCTGTATCCAACTCAGGTTGAGTTGTCTGTACTAAGTTGCTTGATGGACGCGAAAAACATTTACAATCATCATCTCACACACACATACACACACATATATACCCCCACCCACCCACACACACTCCCCCATTTCCCCTCCTCTTGTCCAACCCCTACACACTCCCCCCCTCCCGCACACACACACTAACTAGAAAAAACCTATTGCTGCTAATCTCTCTTAACCAAAAATAATCCCCAGGTCTTATGATGAGTCACGGCTTTATGACAGACAACAAGCTCTACCCGTGGCAGTCTGGGGGGGGAATCCTTGACCTTTTCTTTTTCCTTTTCTTTGTCGGAGGATGCGTCATTTTCAACATTGTCTTCCCTGGCTACCCACCAGAATATTACCCGAATTAGTGAACAAGCACTGATGATGCCATTCATGAGAACAACTGTTTTCATGCTACGGTGACATCATAACCATGACCAACGTAGACAAGCAGGACCTTTTATGAGTAATATATATTCTGTTGAGATTTGACTGTGGACTTGCATTTTTTAGTGGCTCCAGAAGTGTGCCTGGTATTTTTTAGAAAGACAGCAAAAATTTATATCAATGGATGATAGAAAATGACAGCAATACTTTTTGTAAGCATAATTATAAGAATAATCCTCCTAGTGACCACTCTTGCCTCCTAAAAAAATTAGCTTAATTAAAGGTACCTTACTTTCCTGTATATCCCTTCATTAGATTATTGTATGATGACAAGTTAGTTTGTACAGAACAGTCATGAACTCTCCTCACTTCAGCATTACCTTTACCTACTCTGTTGATTGGGTTCAGTTTGCTTGAGGAATGGTATTGATTCGAATAATTTAGATGTTGAATAGCAAGAATTGTTTTTATCCGGTGACAGATTGACACATATCAATATAAAAAATCACTTGATCAAGGGCTAAAACATAGCCATTTTTAAAAACTGTTGTGATAAGTCTTCTTTTGCTGTACCATACGAAAAATTATATTGACAAAGGATTAAAACCTAGATTATGTAAGGAGCAGACTTTGACACAAATATAGGTCTTTGTTGAATTAATTGTTTTTCATTGTTTAAATGTAGGTATTTTACACCCCCATCAACACAGTTTTTAACATTTAAGAGGCAGACTTCAACCCTACTTGCGAGGGTCAATCTGGGTGAAGAAGGACACAACTACCCTGCTTGGTCCGTTTGGTCATTAAATTAAGTTCAGGAGCTACCACTTTGAATCTATAGGTCTGCTGACAGACCCATTGCCATGTCAAAAGCTTGGAAAATATTTTTAAAACTTCTTAAAGTTGTGCGTCTTGGGGTGTAATATGGAAACCTATCATTCCATCAGAACTTGGGTCTCCCTATAAAACGTCAGGCAAACAATTTGTAACAGGTTTCATCTTCATAGATTTATATATATAAGACCTGATATAGACCTGTAGAAAGTCATTGAGGAATGTTATCCTGTCCCCGTAGTTTTATGCACCCCACATAATTTGACAAAATTTGATCACTTTTTGCATAATTTCTGATATTTTCCTTTATCATTCTTTGTTAAAATTAAAACACAATCGCACAATTTCACATTTTTGGGCTCAGTTTGCATAATTTCAGAATTTTTCTTGCATAAAACGACAGGGACAGGTTATCAGCGGTGGGATCATTGTTGCAATGTTCTGAAAATTCTCATATATATATTAATAATTAGCAAACAATGTGTCATGTGAATTTTATTATATATTTGCTAGTGGTCAACAAGAGTTAATTCATTAAGTTCAGTTTGGTTTTTCCAGTTGTACATTTGTGTAGAAATATTTGTAGTTCATTCATGTCCCAATTGTGAACGCATGTGTTCTTTGAAGATGAGTGGCAGAAAGGAAGAGAGACAGATCAGAAAGAAAGAAAGGAGAAATGAGAGAGAGAGAGAGAGAGAGAGAGAG
>NW_004797325.1:1371248-1385591 GCF_000002075.1 Aplysia californica | reverse complement strand
AGAAAAAAAGAAGAGGGGTCGCTACAATACTTGTCTTTTTGCTTGGAAGCTGTATCCAACTCAGGTTGAGTTGTCTGTACTAAGTTGCTTGATGGACGCGAAAAACATTTACAATCATCATCTCACACACACATACACACACACACATACCCCCACCCACCCACACACACTCCCCCATTTCCCCTCCTCTTGTCCAACCCCTACACACTCCCCCCCTCCCGCACACACACACTAACTAGAAAAAACCTATTGCTGCTAATCTCTCTTAACCAAAAATAATCCCCAGGTCTTATGATGAGTCACGGCTTTATGACAGACAACAAGCTCTACCCGTGGCAGTCTGGGGGGGGAATCCTTGACCTTTTCTTTTTCCTTTTCTTTGTCGGAGGATGCGTCATTTTCAACATTGTCTTCCCTGGCTACCCACCAGAATATTACCCGAATTAGTGAACAAGCACTGATGATGCCATTCATGAGAACAACTGTTTTCATGCTACGGTGACATCATAACCATGACCAACGTAGACAAGCAGGACCTTTTATGAGTAATATATATTCTGTTGAGATTTGACTGTGGACTTGCATTTTTTAGTGGCTCCAGAAGTGTGCCCTGGTATTTTTTAGAAAGACAGCAAAAATTTATATCAATGGATGATAGAAAATGCCAGCAATAGTTTTTGTAAGCATAATTATAAGAATAATCCTCTTAGTGACCACTCTTGCCTCCTAAAAAAATTAGCTTAATTAAAGGTACCTTACCTTCCTGTATATCCCTTCATAAGATTATTGTATGATGACAAATTAGTTTGTACAGAACAGTCATGAACTCTCCTCACTTCAGCATCACCTTTACCTACTCTGTTGATTGGGTTCAGTTTGCTTGAGGAATGGTATTGATTCGAATAATTTAGATGTTGAATAGCAAGAATTGTTTTTATCCAGTGACAGATTGATATCAATATAAAAAATCACTTGATCAAGGGCTAAAACATAGCCATTTTTAAAAACTGTTGTGATAAGTCTTCTTTTGCTGTACCATACGAAAAATTATATTGACAAAGGATTAAAACCTAGATTATGTAAGGAGCAGACTTTGACACAAATATAGGTCTTTGTTGAATTAATTGTTTTTCATTGTTTAAATGTAGGTATTTTACACCCCCATCAACACAATTTTTAACATTTAAGAAGCAAACTTCAACCCTACTTGCTATGGTCAATCTGGGTGAAGAAGGACACAACTTCCTAGAAGAAAGACTTCCTAGAAGAAAGACTACCCTGCTTGGTCCGTTTGGTCATTAAATTAAGTTCAGGAGCTACCACTTTGAATCTATAGGTCTGCTGACAGACCCATTGCCATGTCAAAAGCTTGGAAAATATTTTTAAAACTTCTTAAAGTTGTGCGTCTTGGGGTGTAATATGGAAACCTATCATTCCATCAGAACTTGGGTCTCCCTATAAAACGTCAGGCAAACAATTTGTAACAGGTTTCATCTTCATAGATTTATATATATAAGACCTGATATAGACCTGTAGAAAGTCATTGAGGAATGTTATCCTGTCCCCGTAGTATTATGCACCCCGCATAATTTGACAAAATTTGATCACTTTTTGCATAATTTCTGATATTTTCCTTTATCATTCTTTGTTAAAATTAAAACACAATCGCACAATTTCACATTTTTGGGCTCAGTTTGCATAATTTCAGAATTTTTCTTGCATAAAACGACAGGGACAGGTTATCAGCGGTGGGATCATTGTTGCAATGTTCTGAAAATTCTCATATATATATTAATAATTAGCAAACAATGTGTCATGTGAATTTTATTATATATTTGCTAGTGGTCAACAAGAGTTAATTCATTAAGTTCAGTTTGGTTTTTCCAGTTGTACATTTGTGTAGAAATATTTGTAGTTCATTCATGTCCCAATTGTGAACGCATGTGTTCTTTGAAAATGAGTGGCAGAAAGGAAGAGAGACAGATCAGAAAGAAAGAAAGGAGAAATGAGAGAGAGAGAGAGAGAGAGAGAGAGAGAGAGAGAGAGAGAGAGAGAGAGAGAGAGAGACAGAGACAGAGAGAGAGAGAGAGAGAGGGCTAGTGCGCTAGTTACTTATGATATTGTATTTTCTCCATATTTTTGTCATTATACTCATTATCCATGTACTCATGTGGGAGCATTCGTTCATGTTTTTAGTACTTTTTGTAAGAAATGCCAAGAACACGCATGATCACAATAATAACAAGGAATACGATCACGACGATAGTAGTGGCAAAGCTGTAACACGCGTGTAACTTTCTGCAGAAGATTGGTACTATTACAATATTCTAATCAGGATGTGGAATAAGAAAAAGTCTCTGCCAAGTCTCCGCACTGTTTTGTGCCTTTAATATTCTTGAAGATTAATGACCTGTTATGACTGAAGACAGAGTGTAGCCCATTTTGACTGCACGTAACTTGTTTCTTCATTAAAACAGTGTTTTAACCTTCTTTTTTTTTTTGTTAGAGTTTTATCATACTTGTACTTGTAACACAAATAGATCTAGGCCACTTAAGTGCCGAAGATATGAGGTGTTACCTGACAAAAAGAAGGAGGAAAGCTCAGGATGACAGAAGTTTGATAGGAAAGAAGGAACAAACCGCACTGGGGCACCTGCCAACCATGTGGATATGATCATGAGAAAGCATAAGTACAATAAAGTATCTAATATCTGATTACAATCCCAAACTTCAGTTTGTTTTAGTAAATAGAAGCATACTATGATGTTAATATAGTGTAGGAAAAAAAAAAAAAGGACATACAAACAAATGATAGAACCTGCCAAACTTTAGGGTATGAGACAAGTTTGTAATCTGTGGTTATGTAACGTTCTAACCACGACAGCAATCCAGTTCATGAAAAAATATGAAAAAAAAAAGCTTAACATTCTGAATTTGCGTCATGAATATAGGCCCTACTTCCAAATCACAGACACTTCACAGAGTCAAAAGAAAAAAACAATGCAATCAAGTCCAACAATAAAGCATCAGTGTACAAAACATTTTATTGCAAAAGTATAAATATTAAATACGGGCACTTAAAATCTTCCTTTTAAACAAAGCCATCCAACAAGCACTGATTTATACATGCATTAGTAATTAATGTATTCAACAATATGTAGACAATCTATTCACAAGTTATTAACAAACAATAAATACAGCAAACATTTCACTTTCGACCAGTCAATTAACCACACACACCCATCAAGTACACCTAACAACTAAAAAAACCCCCCCCAAACAATGAACAGGAATACACGTAATCACATGACAGCAAACACACCAAACAGAATATTATCACATCTCTGTGTTATCATAATATCATATCTGATTAATTGTTCACTTTTGATTGTACGTTTAGCACCCTTCCTGCTTCATGCATGTAAATCTACCATGTGCGCATAAAATGACATAAAATGACAGATATTTTGCTTAACCAGATGCAAGAATAACTTGATGTTTGGGAGTAAGACTATGACAAACGTCAAAGAACACAATGGCGTTTATCAGAGTTGTGCATCTGGCCATTGAAATGAAGACCACATTAGAAAAAGAATCCAACTCACAAACTAAAGTCGATTTTCTTTCTTTTGGCAAAAGTTTTACGGCACTTGCAACTACAAAGGCTACAATGTACATATATAAGTTGATTTTCCCAAAACCTGAAAGTGTCCCTTAATTTTTCTATTGTGGTCTTCAAATATCATGTACAAGTCCATTATGTTTTTGTTGGGAAGCTTCACTTTTGTTCATGAGGGAAATGCTGAAATTTTTATAATAAAAATAAATCTTGACAATTACAAGGCTATTTCGTTCAATTTCTTACTTTGTTTTCTACATTTGTTGACATTTGCTGACATACTGTTGGCAAAGCAGTAGTGCTGTGAATGAGGAGCAGAACAGGTTGAAAAATAGCAAAGATATTTTATATTAGATATATATATATATATGGACTGTGAGAATAAAAAAATATTTTTAAAAAAGATTAATGGAATTTAGGATTTCCATATATTTGCACAGCTTAGCCAGTTGACTAGATCTTGTTTATTAGATTTTGAACATGAAATGGAGTCTGTTTGTTTGAGTGAAGAGAAGCACATCGACACAATAATGGCCATTTTGTGAACAACAGAGGAGGGGGGGGGGAGTAAAGAAGTAGAACCTACCAGGTGCACCCTCCAACCACCTGCGAAATGGTGTGTCTGTGAGAACAGTTAAATTCATGGACATGACACAGGTTTTTGTAATATTCATTAACAATAAAATAACATAGAAATAGAATGATATTCACATAACAAATGGCATAGAATAAAAGGGGACAAACAAAAGCAAAACTGTGCAAAATTCAATTCAGTGGTACTGTTGGCACTTCTCATGTGTGAGTGTGAGGAGGTAGATTTGGGCAAAAAGAGCAGGGACGAACAAAGGAGAAAGTGACAGAGAAAGCAACAGCGCAACATGCCTAACTCATCCGCTCTTTGTACAAAATTTGTACACTTCCTGTTGGGTCTGAACCTGCATGAACAAAAGTCTAGAGACTTGAGAGGACAGACAACAGTGATCATCAACATGATACAGTCGAATAGAATGCTCTGATGGCCATCTGCGTGTAAGACAATCATCTGTACAAACGGCCACTTCCCATTTCCCCCCCATTTATTTATTTGATTTATTATTTAAAAAAAACAACAACAAAATAATGACATTGTCAGACAGTCACCTTTTCTCCTCAACAAGGGACGGCAGTCTTAACTCACTCAATCCTGTAACCAAGATCTCTTGTCAGTTCACCAGCTGCGTTCAATCCCACGACCGAGATAACTTGGTTCTATAGTTTTGCTCCATATACTAGTTATTTCGTTTAGGAAAACGGCCTCAAGTATAATATAATGACACTGATCAGCAGAGCATGTGCCGCAATCGAATCCCTCTGTCTTTCTCTCACATACATTTGTTTAAATCCATGAAAGTATTCAGCAGTCTTAATTATACATGACATACATAATATAGATCTAGATACTCACAAGCATATATCTGAATATCAATCATTATAGGCATGTTCTTGCTCATTCCACCATGAAAAAAAAGGAAATCCCCCCAAAATGCCAAATTCGTACAACACCCCAAAGCAAAACTACTAAAGCTGCATACTTCAAATTTAGGAAGTCTAAAGTTCCATCTTAGGTTGTACTTTGTGTCAAATTTCAAAGCAACTGAAGGATATGTTATGGTTACTAGTGGGTCCTTACTTAATCAAAGTGCCAAAATGACCAATTTCTGGATACATTTTCGGGAAAAACTCGAGGGATTGAGTGAGTTAACCCTATCCCTATGCCCTGGGTCATTTTGTACCCCTGGGCTTGTTTTTTTTCAAATTTTAGAATGCTTCTAGAACGAAGATCTCTTTGAAACTTTCAGTATTTCTCAAAAACTCATTTTGACAGACTGCTACTGCTATGCAAAGCGTAGGATCGGATTAACGAGTAAATTTCCTCTTTGGAAAGTGGTGGCACAGAGTTCCCCACGCCGTATGGATACGATAGTTAAACACGACGTACGGATAGGGTTAAACAGTTTCAACTGAATTTCACAATACTCATAAACAGCGAGATGAAATGGACAGAAATAATGACTGTAGTGTGTTCAACATTCAACATGGCTGCCTGAGCCCACATAGAGAAAAATTGCATGAAAACTGCTATGGCTACAGAGACATGGAGTGAGAAAAAGGAGTTTGGCCATAACCCCCCCCCCCTCCCCCCCCCACCCATAACATCCAGACATCAAAATGTCGTCAAAGCTTTCATGATTTTTCAAAGTAGTTTGATGAGCAAAAGGCTGATACTAGTAATACCCCTTTCAACCCAGAACCTCTTTTTTTTTTTTTAAATTGGACATGCTAGTGTTTTGAACCTGAGTCATCAGCTGTGCACCCCAAAATGAGAGCCACTCAACTAATAGAGTACATGTACCTGTAGTAAGGTGAGTGAAAAACCACAGCAAACGTATGTAGGCCTATATCACAGACAAAAAAAAAAGGGCAGCCATTTATTACTTGTCATGTCAAGCAACACGCATTTCACACCATTCACGTATACCAATAGCAACAAATGGCTGTCAATGAAAGCAAGCTGCCATAGCCACTTGGGGTCAGTTTTCTACAGTAGGCTATATCTCATCAAAGTCAAAACCTACTCAACAAAAAAGGATGTAAGAAGGTTTATTTCTGTCATGAAAGTTCCGGTAGAAATGACACTAAGTGACTAACACTAACAACAACATGTAAAATGCACACTGCAGCCAACCCAACACAACAGGATAGGAGTGGGTGATTAGCGGGTGCTCTTGTGTGGTATCCTCTTTTTTTTCTGTCAAACATTTCTTTGCATCAATTCTTTACTGTCAATCAGTCAAAATTCAAAAAAATAGCAATATTATAATTAATAATGATTTGCCAGACTGCTAGTGTTAGCTACCTCCAATTGGGCAGCAGCGTGCTTGGGGATTTGGGAGGGGAGTGACAGACTCCGTCCTCCCTAGAGAAAGATCTAGGTTAGAGGTTTCATAGGAAAGGAGGGAGGGAGGGGGTGTCTGTTTTGTTTGTTTTAGTAGAGGTTTTTCCGCACTCGCAAGTGCATAAAGTCATATGAGCGCCAGAAGATTAGAGGTGTTAAAAGAGAGAAACAAACATTTAAAAAAGAAGGAAGGGAGATAAGGACGATAGATGTTCGATAGGAAAGAAGAAGCAAACCACACCAGAGCACCCGCCAACCACCCACGGGGGGTGTCTGTGGAAGGTGTGGTGTGTGATGGTGGAGTGAAGGGAGGGGGAAGCTCATACTCCATGAAAGGGGTGGGACATAAGGAGGAAGAAAAAAAGATAGAAGATAGGGTAGAGGCAAGAAGAAAGGATGAAGGAGGGATGAACGCATCCTCTCCCAGAACCCCAATTTTTTTTTTGGCATGATTTGGATCTACATCAAGATATATGTACTCGGTGAATGGTCTTGTCAAATTCTCCTTAAAAAAAATAAAAATATATATAATAATTACATGTGTGTCACGACGCAATGAAATCAGGCGCTTGTCAAATTTTGGGCATGTGGAGTTAATGGTACATTGTGTATCATCTTAAAGCTTGTTCACTTGTCTTGCATTCGATGAAAAAAAATTAAAATCAAAATACCTATCGATCTTGAATAAAAGTGGAGATTTCTGCGATGGAAAAAGGCAGGCTCACCTGGTTTCTGAAGTAAAATTATCGAGAAAATGGCTGCCAAAGTTTTGTTAATGTTATAGCTTGAGAGTCCTTGGGACATGAAGATTTACATTTTTTGTGCCTTTAATCAATGTTTTTCCTTTGTGGAAGGATTACTTTTCGTCGAAACAGATGCCGATGCCAACCCACAAAAACATGCACAATAATAATGATTATTGTACTTAAAAACCTCCTTGAGAAGGAATTGTATGTAAAAAAAAAAAGATCTTTGGTATTCAGATTTCTTAGCACCATTCACAGCAGGGTTTTTACAGCTTTCTCAGATTAAGGTGATCCGCACAAGCAAAGACGATGGGTAACTGCACGTGAAATCTGTCCCCAGCAAGTCAGACGACGATGGACAAATAAGGAGTAAACAAGGAACAAACACACGCATGTTGCCACCTGGGGCATGAAATAAATCTGCTTGTGGGATTATGTTTCTTAACATTAACACTCTCAATGTCAGCGAAAGGATGGTAAAAACTGCTCCGCAAAGTTAGAAGGAAAAAGCTTTCAGTAAAAGCTGTCGTAAATTTGTTTCAAACATTGCGTGAGGGTGAATCCGAACCTAATTGTATTGATTGTGACTTGGATGGGAACGATGCCATTGGCAGAGATGAGTCTTCAAGTGAGTCAGCTCTTGACGAACCGTGTCTGTCAAGTTCAACTTGTCACTCAAGTAGAAGGGCGTTTCCATCACCAAGTAAAGGGAAGGGGCTTGGTAAAAGAAAAGTAGGTGCTGAGACTACTGAGAGAAGAGAGAGATAAAGATCTCCCTTTAGGCCTAGTACTAGTACTGGTGATGGAAGAGACGCAAGAGGGAATAACTGGAGACAAGTGTTTGAAGGGGCTATGATGAATAGTTTTTGTTTGTTTTGTTTAAGTAAGAGTTTTACTGCACTTGCAACTGCATAAGGTTATATGAGCGTGCGAAACACAAGTTGATCTCACTCATTACAGCTCACTGCACGGCTTGGCTCGAGTCAACGATCAGATTTTAAATAGTTAAAATTTGAGGTAAAAAACAATCTAAAAATGGTAATCGGCTTTAAAATCAAAATATACTTATTTATAATTTTCCCATAAAGGCCAATGGCCTTTATAAAATCAAGGATTCAGTAGGAATCAACAACGGAAAACAGGTCTTGCATTCTTTTTCATCTAAAATATTTCCTTCGGGTCTCTCCGAAGTCTAGACATTCTGTTGAAATGTGTCTCATGGTAAAATCTGTTTCTCATCCGACCCAAAATGGCTTCTTTTCTCCCTGAAGGAGTTATCGGTGTGTCAGCGATGTGTGTCCGATGCGCAATCGAGTAAAAATGACTTCGTCTCTTCGGGAGAGGCCCGAAGGTTTTCGCGGACCCAGTTTGGGCTTGTTGTGTAATTTATTGTTTTCCGTTTTTTTCCAATGAGTCTTCCACAGACTGGAGGTGTAGTTTTTTACTTTATTTTTTAAAGTCAGTCTGTTTGTTTGTTTTAGTAAGAGTTTTACGCCGCGACTTCCCGCCTGAGCTGAAAACAAACAGGCTGACTTTCAGAGAAATGCGATCGTACATGCAGGATACGAAGTACTTGTGTGTAATATTTCAGGACAAAAAGGCAAAGAAACCGCGTGTCTCGGTATCTAGCGAGGCAAAAGTATGTGCAGCAGAGGTGAAAGGAGTGGACAAGCTGGTATCAAGATTACAATAAAAACATGAATGGCTGCAACAAATTGGACCAGATGGGTCAGACCTATAACACCTTCAATAGAAGAACAAGAAAGCGATGGAACAAAATTTTTCTGTGGATCTTTGAGATCACACAGATCATTAATGCATTCATCCTTTTAACAAAATCACAGCCTGAAGGTGCCAAGGAGCTTCCATTGCTCGAGTTCAAAAGGAGGCTCATTGATGAGCTGAGCAACTTTGCGACAAAACATCTGGCTGAGATACAAGTGAACAATGAGAACAGAGGTCAGGCCAGAAAACCCCTTGAACAGGGTCTGCAACAGTTCGCATGTCATTGTGAAGTCAAAATGTGACCCGCAAATGCAGAGTGTGCAGCCCACGCGAAAAGTGGGGGAGGACTTCATTCTTTTGTAATGGGTGTGACAGCCAGCCATTTCTACACACAATTGTCTTTGGCAGTTTCACTCGTCAATGAAAGAATGTGAAAGTGTTTGTGAACCTTTGAAATGAACTGTACATAGTGTAAAATTTTTTATTGTTCTTATCCAGTGGTGTGGTGTATATGTGAGGCAGCGTGGTGAAATCAGGCTCTCGTCAAAATAATCAAAGTGAAGAAACTTGCATTTTTCCGCAGGTTTGTAAATTTTTATCAAATTTTTGTTTTTTGGCACAACACCTTTCATGCCCATTAAAGAACTTATTTCTGTGTGGATTTTTCTGAAAAGCTTTGATTAAAGGCATAAAAAAATGTAAATCTTCAGTTACCACGGACTCTTAAGCGAAGGAAATAACTAATCTTTGGCAGCCATTTTCTCACTAATTTTACCTCTGAAAACATGTGACCCCCACCTCCTTCTTTTGCAAATATCTCGACTTGTATTCAAGATAAACGGATATTTTTTGCATCCAAATAAAGACAAGTGAACAAGCTTTAAGATGATACCAATAACTTTACATGCCCAAAAATTGACGAGAGCCTGATTCCACCACGCTGTCTCACATATGATTTTTCCCCCTGTATTTGACTGACGAACTCTCACAACCAAAATGTAAAGCAAACGAAGAAGAACAGGGGGAAAAAACCATGACTAACCTGAGAAAATTGGAAGAACCAGACATCAAGAAAGCAGTCGAGGATGACTTTACCAAGGATTACTATAAACAGTCTCTTGAGATCAAGGACATAGAAGACAAATGGCAAATATTTAAAAAATCCCTGTCAGAAATACTGAAAAACAGTTGTGGCACCAAACGAATAGGTGGAAACAAAGGCAGAACAACATGCTGGTGGAATGACGAAACCAAAGAAGCAATTAAAATGAAAAAGAAGAAATTCAAGAAATGACAGAAGTCAAAGACCGAAGAAGACTATATTGAATACAGGAAAGTGAGAAGAGAGACCAAAAAAATCATCAAAACTGCTAAAGATAATGCATGAAAAATATATGGCGAGAAACTGACCAAAACCTGCAAGGAAAGTCCAAGAGAATTTTATAAAAGTGTGAAGAGCATGCAACCCGACATGCATTATAAACGACAAAGAGCGAAATGCCATTCTTGGCAAACATGCAATTAAGAAAAGATGGGAAAATTACTTCCAAGAACTACTCAACCCAGACGCTTGCCACGGACAACAAGAGTTTCAACCATCATATGGAGATCAAACAGAACCACCAATACTTCCCAGTGAAATAGAAAAGGCACTCAAGACCAGTCCCAAGAGCAAAGCCCCAGGACAAGATGACATCACAGCGGAAGCCATAAGAGCTTGCGGAAACACCGGTATAATGTGGCTGAGGCGAATTTTCAACAGAGCCTGGGAGCAAAGAAAATGCCCAGAAGACTGGCAGAAAGCCATAGTGGTACCTTTATGGAAGAAAAGGGCAACAAACGCGACTGCACAACATATAGAGGCATCTCACTGTTAAGCCACTCAGGAAAAATATATGCAAAGATACTAGAGCAGCGCATAAGACCTATTGTGGAGAGAAATCTGAGCAAAGCTCAGTTTGGATTCCGAAAGGGAAGAGGATGCTGTGTTCGCATTAAGACAGATACGCGAGAAAACAATCGAACACAACAAAGAATCCAACATCGTCTTTATAGACCAGGAGGAGGATTTTGACAGAGTAAACCATGCAAAACTCTGGAAGACACTCAAAAAGTATGGCGTCAGAGGACAAATGTTAGATAATGTCAGAGCTCTATATATAGGTAGTGTAAACATGGCCTTGCGGGCACTCACGGCCTTCCGACCGCGTGGTATCGGTGAAATCGGGGTAATTCCGATCACTGTTTCTTTGCTCTTTCGCTATAAAACACTAAATGCCGTACACCTTGTAAAAGTTCTGCTTTTCCTCGTTACAATGGTGTAAGTTGTTTATATGTTCGATTATAAGGAGCTGGAGAATCGCAGACGAAAGCGAAGCCCCTTGCGGTCGGAATGCGTGGTCGGCCGGTTAAAAAAATTGACATGCGTGCATTCAAATGCTTCGCAGAACGAGGGATGATTAAATACCGTCTTTTCATTGGCAGAGAACTGTAGAGCTTTAAACGGGCTTTCTTGTGGTATATATTTGGCCTTTGGCGTTTAAATAGAAAGCTTTTAAAAATACTGTCAAAATGTTTAACTCTTTCTTCACGTATCGCCGCACCCTGCGCCAAGGCGACCAAAAATTTCTACTTTTTCCCCGCACTGTGCGCCACGATGGGTTGTTTCGTATAACCCAACTTCTCAATACCGCTTTTTAAGTAAAACTATAAGATCTGTTTCTATTTTCTTCAAGAAGAGTTCCCACTTCCTTTTGACGCTATTTGCAGTCAAATCTGTTCATTTTTTGCGAAATTCAAAGCAGTATTCTTCACCGACTTCACACTAGAGTTTGTTTACCTTGTTGTCATCAAAAACAAGCAGTGCAGTGATTTAAGATGAATCCAGACTCATTATAACCTAGTACTTCTAGAGGCCGATTTTCGGCCGATCAAGCTAGAAACCTTATCCAGAGATGGATTGCAGACGACTCGGACTCGAGTGAAACCAGTGTCAGTCATTGTGATTTGAATCTGAGTAGTGATGAAGAAGAGCAATCAATGTTAGATCTAGATCGTGGTGCTGATGAGGGCAGATCAGCAAGTGACTGTGAGGTGGAACCAGCTCCAAAGAGACAGTGCAAAGGGAAAGGAAAGGGCAAGTCTAGTACTAGGCCTAGATCTAGGTCTACTCAGTCTTCTGCAACTAATGCTAGATCTACTCTTTCTGATCCTCCTGCTACTGCTAGGGACAATGGTGGGTGGAGTCATATTGAGCATGGAGGAACAGCAAACACCATACGTTTTCTTCCGATAAAGGTTCCAGGTGTGTTGCCAGAATCTGGCTTGGATGAGAATTCAAGTGCCCTGGACTGTCTGTCTCTTCTGTTAGACAGTGAGGTAAAACAAGTGATTGTGACTTTCATCAATGACTATGCTAAAAAGAGAATAGCAGAGAAAAGTGGCAACTTCAGTCCAAGGTCGTTTTTTTGCCTTTGAAAGAAAATAACTGTCGAGGAGTTCGACAAATTTATGGCAGCGCTAATCCTGATAGGTTTAGATCGCCGTCCCGCCATCTCTGACTACTGGTCCATGTCACCCGAGTTCTACACAGCATGGTACCATAGTATGTTTCCCCGACAGAGGTTCCAGGACATATATCATTCCATGCTGCAAGCTGGTGATAAAGATGCGGAAGGGAAGGATAAGATCGAGCCGTTCATGGATTTACTTCTTGGCAAATTTCGTGGGGCTTTTTATCCGTTCCAAGAATTGTCCATTGACGAAATGGTTATCGGTTTCAAGGGTCGATGGCAATTCAAACAGTTCAACGCAAGCAAACCCAGCAAGTATCACATCAAGACGTTTGGTCTTTGTGATTCATCAACTGGGTATGTGATGAATATACTGACATATTTCGGGGCCAATACGTCATATGACCCTGAAGCAGATGCAGACAGTGGTGCAGCTGTGAGGATCTTTGACACGCTCCTCACCTGTGTTGACAGAGGTCACAAGATCTATGCTGACCGTTATTACACAACGAGGGCTCTTGTTGACCATCTGCTCAAAAAAAAGCACCACTACACCAGCACGCTTTTGCTGAACAGAAAATCTTTTCCACCTCAGCTGAAAAACCTGAGTCTGCAACATCGACAACTGCGCTGGTTTCTCCATGAGAATTCAGATGTCCTGTGTGCGGCTTTTCGGGACAAAAAAGCCAAAAAACCAGTTGTTCTCGTTTCCACTGACGCACAGGTGGATACAACACAAGTCAAAGATGTTGACAAGCCGACGGTCATCCATGACTACAACAGTCACATGAATGGCTGTGACCTTCTTGACCAGAAGGTCACATATTACCTCGTCTTCTCCCGCAAATCAGTGAAGTGGTGGAAGAAGCTGTTCTTTTGGATGATGGAGATAACTCAGGTCAATGCCTTCATTCTCTACACCCTCACAAGAACAGACGCGCAGAAGAAGATCGGGTTGAAAAAGTTCAAACTGATGCTCAGTCGGCAACAACAACGATGGCAAAGACAACAATGACCAGGCTAGAGCTCCAGGCAGACAACCGGAGAACAATCCAATGGAGCGCATTCAAGGTACTCGTCACATCATCTCCTACGTGAAGCGTGACAGAGACTGTGCGGTGTGCTCTAAGGGTGGAGCAAGAAAAAGAACTCACTTTGTCTGCCTTGGATGCAGTGGTGCACCCCATTTGCACCCCAAGGACTGTTTCCAAGCCTACCACAATGTTTAATTTGGCAATGAGACAGAACAGGATTGTGTATAGTATGTAAAGATGTGAATATCTTCAGTGTGACATTTTTTGTGTTGTTTTTTTCTCGATATTGTGGCGTAACTGTCGTGTAGATAAATGTGAATATTTCAAAAACTACAGGAGCTATTGTGATGAAACTTTCCTGGTTTATTGCTACGTGGATTACCAACAGCTTCAGCTCATCTTCATGGATATTGACCAATTGAATTATGATACCTGATTTGGTGAGTAGAAAAACATTTTGTGTGAATTTTTTTTTCTTAGTTTTTTTTCTGTCTTTCTGTGTAATTCAACACACCCAGTGTACAAAAATCAACACAAACCACACAGATATAATATACATTCTAATTCAATTTCCTCTATTTTGATATATAGTTTATTATGTCTAAAGCGTTTAGTAACTTCAGTATATTGAAATTTGTATCACATGTATGTAAAAAAAAAATGTGCTGCCCACCAGAGCTGCGTCACACTGAGATCTGGCCCGCGTATTCATATTCAAAGAGTTAAACATCACTTTTTACACAAAATATGTAAAATACCGGCTTGAAAAAAG
>NW_004797325.1:1319189-1371148 GCF_000002075.1 Aplysia californica | reverse complement strand
CCCACCCATAACATCCAGACATCAAAATGTCGTCAAAGCTTTCATGATTTTTCAAAGTAGTTTGATGAGCAAAAGGCTGATACTAGTAATACCCCTTTCAACCCAGAACCTCTTTTTTTTTTTTTTAAATTGGACATGCTAGTGTTTTGAACCTGAGTCATCAGCTGTGCACCCCAAAATGAGAGCCACTCAACTAATAGAGTACATGTACCTGTAGTAAGGTGAGTGAAAAACCACAGCAAACGTATGTAGGCCTATATCACAGACAAAAAAAAAAGGGCAGCCATTTATTACTTGTCATGTCAAGCAACACGCATTTCACACCATTCACGTATACCAATAGCAACAAATGGCTGTCAATGAAAGCAAGCTGCCATAGCCACTTGGGGTCAGTTTTCTACAGTAGGCTATATCTCATCAAAGTCAAAACCTACTCAACAAAAAAGGATGTAAGAAGGTTTATTTCTGTCATGAAAGTTCCGGTAGAAATGACACTAAGTGACTAACACTAACAACAACATGTAAAATGCACACTGCAGCCAACCCAACACAACAGGATAGGAGTGGGTGATTAGCGGGTGCTCTTGTGTGGTATCCTCTTTTTTTTCTGTCAAACATTTCTTTGCATCAATTCTTTACTGTCAATCAGTCAAAATTCAAAAAAATAGCAATATTATAATTAATAATGATTTGCCAGACTGCTAGTGTTAGCTACCTCCAATTGGGCAGCAGCGTGCTTGGGGATTTGGGAGGGGAGTGACAGACTCCGTCCTCCCTAGAGAAAGATCTAGGTTAGAGGTTTCATAGGAAAGGAGGGAGGGAGGGGGTGTCTGTTTTGTTTGTTTTAGTAGAGGTTTTTCCGCACTCGCAAGTGCATAAAGTCATATGAGCGCCAGAAGATTAGAGGTGTTAAAAGAGAGAAACAAACATTTAAAAAAGAAGGAAGGGAGATAAGGACGATAGATGTTCGATAGGAAAGAAGAAGCAAACCACACCAGAGCACCCGCCAACCACCCACGGGGGGTGTCTGTGGAAGGTGTGGTGTGTGATGGTGGAGTGAAGGGAGGGGGAAGCTCATACTCCATGAAAGGGGTGGGACATAAGGAGGAAGAAAAAAAGATAGAAGATAGGGTAGAGGCAAGAAGAAAGGATGAAGGAGGGATGAACGCATCCTCTCCCAGAACCCCAATTTTTTTTTTGGCATGATTTGGATCTACATCAAGATATATGTACTCGGTGAATGGTCTTGTCAAATTCTCCTTAAAAAAAATAAAAATATATATAATAATTACATGTGTGTCACGACGCAATGAAATCAGGCGCTTGTCAAATTTTGGGCATGTGGAGTTAATGGTACATTGTGTATCATCTTAAAGCTTGTTCACTTGTCTTGCATTCGATGAAAAAAAATTAAAATCAAAATACCTATCGATCTTGAATAAAAGTGGAGATTTCTGCGATGGAAAAAGGCAGGCTCACCTGGTTTCTGAAGTAAAATTATCGAGAAAATGGCTGCCAAAGTTTTGTTAATGTTATAGCTTGAGAGTCCTTGGGACATGAAGATTTACATTTTTTGTGCCTTTAATCAATGTTTTTCCTTTGTGGAAGGATTACTTTTCGTCGAAACAGATGCCGATGCCAACCCACAAAAACATGCACAATAATAATGATTATTGTACTTAAAAACCTCCTTGAGAAGGAATTGTATGTAAAAAAAAAAAGATCTTTGGTATTCAGATTTCTTAGCACCATTCACAGCAGGGTTTTTACAGCTTTCTCAGATTAAGGTGATCCACACAAGCAAAGACGATGGGTAACTGCACGTGAAATCTGTCCCCAGCAAGTCAGACGACGATGGGCAAATAGGGAGTAAACAAGGAACAAACACACGCATGTTGCCACCTGGGGCATGAAATAAATCTGCTTGTGGGATTATGTTTCTTAACATTAACACTCTCAATGTCAGCGAAA
Organism: Aplysia californica; assembly: GCF_000002075.1. Classification (NCBI taxonomy): domain Eukaryota; kingdom Metazoa; phylum Mollusca; class Gastropoda; order Aplysiida; family Aplysiidae; genus Aplysia; species Aplysia californica. The sequence goes on along the minus strand of NW_004797325.1, from coordinate 1,369,177 downwards.
GGATGGTAAAAACTGCTCCGCAAAGTTAGAAGGAAAAAGCTTTCAGTAAAAGCTGTCGTAAATTTGTTTCAAACATTGCGTGAGGGTGAATCCGAACCTAATTGTATTGATTGTGACTTGGATGGGAACGATGCCATTGGCAGAGATGAGTCTTCAAGTGAGTCAGCTCTTGACGAACCGTGTCTGTCAAGTTCAACTTGTCACTCAAGTAGAAGGGCGTTTCCATCACCAAGTAAAGGGAAGGGGCTTGGTAAAAGAAAAGTAGGTGCTGAGACTACTGAGAGAAGAGAGAGATAAAGATCTCCCTTTAGGCCTAGTACTAGTACTGGTGATGGAAGAGACGCAAGAGGGAATAACTGGAGACAAGTGTTTGAAGGGGCTATGATGAATAGTTTTTGTTTGTTTTGTTTAAGTAAGAGTTTTACGGCGCTCGCAACTGCATAAGGTCATATGAGCGCGCGAAACACAAGTTGATCTCACTCATTACAGCTCACTGCACGGCTTGGCTCGAGTCAACGATCAGATTTTAAATAGTTAAAATTTGAGGTAAAAAACAATCTAAAAATGGTAATCGGCTTTAAAATCAAAATATACTTATTTATAATTTTCCCATAAAGGCCAATGGCCTTTATAAAATCAAGGATTCAGTAGGAATCAACGACGGAAAAAATATCTTGCAATTTTTTGCATCTATAATATTTCCTTCGGATCTCTCCGAAGTCTAGACATTCTGTTGAAATGTGTCTCATGGTAAAATCTGTTTCTCATCCGACCCAAAATGGCTTCTTTTCTCCCTGAAGGAGTTATCGGTGTGTCAGCGATGTGTGTCCGATGCGCAATCGAGTAAAAATGACTTCGTCTCTTCGGGAGAGGCCCGAAGGTTTTCGCGGACCCAGTTTGGGCTTGTTGTGTAATTTATTGTTTTCCGTTTTTTTCCAATGAGTCTTCCACAGACTGGAGGTGTAGTTTTTGACTTTATTTTTTAAAGTCAGTCTGTTTGTTTGTTTTAGTAAGAGTTTTACGCCGCGACTTCCCGCCTGAGCTGAAAACAAACAGGCTGACTTTCAGAGAAATGCGATCGTACATGCAGGATACGAAGTACTTGTGTGTAATATTTCAGGACAAAAAGGCAAAGAAACCGCGTGTCTCGGTATCTAGCGAGGCAAACGTATGTGCAGCAGAGGTGAAAGGAGTGGACAAGCTGGTATCAAGATTACAATAAAAACATGAATGGCTGCAACAAATTGGACCAGATGGGTCAGACCTATAACACCTTCAATAGAAGAACAAGAAAGCGATGGAACAAAATTTTTCTGTGGATCTTTGAGATCACACAGATCATTAATGCATTCATCCTTTTAACAAAATCACAGCCTGAAGGTGCCAAGGAGCTTCCATTGCTCGAGTTCAAAAGGAGGCTCATTGATGAGCTGAGCAACTTTGCGACAAAACATCTGGCTGAGATACAAGTGAACAATGAGAACAGAGGTCAGGCCAGAAAACCCCTTGAACAGGGTCTGCAACAGTTCGCATGTCATTGTGAAGTCAAAATGTGACCCGCAAATGCAGAGTGTGCAGCCCACGCGAAAAGTGGGGGAGGACTTCATTCTTTTGTAATGGGTGTGACAGCCAGCCATTTCTACACACAATTGTCTTTGGCAGTTTCACTCGTCAATGAAAGAATGTGAAAGTGTTTGTGAACCTTTGAAATGAACTGTACACAGTGTAAAATTTTTTATTGTTCTTATTCAGTGGTGTGGTGTATATGTGAGGCAGCGTGGTGAAATCAGGCTCTCGTCAAAATAATCTAAGTGAAGAAACTTGCATTTTTCCGCAGGTTTGTAAATTTTTATCAAATTTTTGTTTTTTGGCACAACACCTTTCATGCCCATTAAAGAACTTATTTCTGTGTGGATTTTTCTGAAAAGCTTTGATTAAAGGCATAAAAAAATGTAAATCTTCAGTTACCACGGACTCTTAAGCGAAGGAAATAACTAATCTTTGGCGGCCATTTTCTCACTAATTTTACCTCTGAAAACATGTGACCCCCACCTCCTTCTTTTGCAAATATCTCGACTTGTATTCAAGATAAACGGATATTTTTTGCATCCAAATAAAGACAAGTGAACAAGCTTTAAGATGATACCAATAACTTTACATGCCCAAAAATTGACGAGAGCCTGATTCCAGCACGCTGTCTCACATATGATTTTTCCCCCTGTATTTGACTGACGAACTCTCACAACCAAAATGTAAAGCAAACGAAGAAGAACAGGGGGAAAAAACCATGACTAACCTGAGAAAATTGGAAGAACCAGACATCAAGAAAGCAGTCGAGGATGACTTTACCAAGGATTACTATAAACAGTCTCTTGAGATCAAGGACATAGAAGACAAATGGCAAATATTTAAAAAATCCCTGTCAGAAATACTGAAAAACAGTTGTGGCACCAAACGAATAGGTGGAAACAAAGGCAGAACAACATGCTGGTGGAATGACGAAACCAAAGAAGCAATTAAAATGAAAAAGAAGAAATTCAAGAAATGACAGAAGTCAAAGACCGAAGAAGACTATATTGAATACAGGAAAGTGAGAAGAGAGACCAAAAAAATCATCAAAACTGCTAAAGATAATGCATGAAAAATATATGGCGAGAAACTGACCAAAACCTGCAAGGAAAGTCCAAGAGAATTTTATAAAAGTGTGAAGAGCATGCAACCCGACATGCATTATAAACGACAAAGAGCGAAATGCCATTCTTGGCAAACATGCAATTAAGAAAAGATGGGAAAATTACTTCCAAGAACTACTCAACCCAGACGCTTGCCACGGACAACAAGAGTTTCAACCATCATATGGAGATCAAACAGAACCACCAATACTTCCCAGTGAAATAGAAAAGGCACTCAAGACCAGTCCCAAGAGCAAAGCCCCAGGACAAGATGACATCACAGCGGAAGCCATAAGAGCTTGCGGAAACACCGGTATAATGTGGCTGAGGCGAATTTTCAACAGAGCCTGGGAGCAAAGAAAATGCCCAGAAGACTGGCAGAAAGCCATAGTGGTACCTTTATGGAAGAAAAGGGCAACAAACGCGACTGCACAACATATAGAGGCATCTCACTGTTAAGCCACTCAGGAAAAATATATGCAAAGATACTAGAGCAGCGCATAAGACCTATTGTGGAGAGAAATCTGAGCAAAGCTCAGTTTGGATTCCGAAAGGAAAGAGGATGCTGTGTTCGCATTAAGACAGATATGCGAGAAAACAATCGAACACAACAAAGAATCCAACATCGTCTTTATAGACCAGGAGGAGGATTTTGACAGAGTAAACCATGCAAAACTCTGGAAGACACTCGAAAAGTATGGCGTCAGAGGACAAATGTTAGATAATGTCAGAGCTCTATATATAGGTAGTGTAAACATGGCCTTGCGGGCACTCACGGCCTTCCAACCGTGTGGTATCGGTGAAATCGGGGTAATTCCGATCACTGTTTCTTTGCTCTTTCGCTATAAAACACTAAATGCCGTACACCTTGTAAAAGTTCTGCTTTTCCTCGTTACAATGGTGTAAGTTGTTTATATGTTCGATTATAAGGAGCTGGAGAATCACAGACGAAAGCGAAGCCCCTCGCGGTCGGAATGCGTAGTCGGCCGGTTAAAAAATTGACATGCGTGCATTCAAATGCTTCGCAGAACAAGGGATGATTAAATACCGTCTTTTCATTGGCAGAGAACTGTAGAGCTTTAAACGGGCTTTCTTGTGGTATATATTTGGCCTTTGGCGTTTAAATAGAAAGCTTTTAAAAATACTGTCAAAATGTTTAACTCTTTCTTCACGTATCGCCGCACCCTGCGCCAAGGCGACCAAAAATTTCTACTTTTTCCCCGCACTGTGCGCCACGATGGGTTGTTTCGTATAACCCAACTTCTCAATACCGCTTTTTAAGTAAAACTATAAGATCTGTTTCTATTTTCTTCAAGAAGAGTTCCCACTTCCTTTTGACGCTATTTGCAGTCAAATCTGTTCATTTTTTGCGAAATTCAAAGCAGTATTCTTCACCGACTTCACACTAGAGTTTGTTTACCTTGTTGTCATCAAAAACAAGCAGTGCAGTGATTTAAGATGAATCCAGACTCATTATAACCTAGTACTTCTAGAGGCCGATTTTCGGCCGATCAAGCTAGAAACCTTATCCAGAGATGGATTGCAGACGACTCGGACTCGAGTGAAACCAGTGTCAGTCATTGTGATTTGAATCTGAGTAGTGATGAAGAAGAGCAATCAATGTTAGATCTAGATCGTGGTGCTGATGAGGGCAGATCAGCAAGTGACTGTGAGGTGGAACCAGCTCCAAAGAGACAGTGCAAAGGGAAAGGAAAGGGCAAGTCTAGTACTAGGCCTAGATCTAGGTCTACTCAGTCTTCTGCAACTAATGCTAGATCTACTCTTTCTGATCCTCCTGCTACTGCTAGGGACAATGGTGGGTGGAGTCATATTGAGCATGGAGGAACAGCAAACACCATACGTTTTCTTCCGATAAAGGTTCCAGGTGTGTTGCCAGAATCTGGCTTGGATGAGAATTCAAGTGCCCTGGACTGTCTGTCTCTTCTGTTAGACAGTGAGGTAAAACAAGTGATTGTGACTTTCATCAATGACTATGCTAAAAAGAGAATAGCAGAGAAAAGTGGCAACTTTAGTCCAAGGTCGTTTTTTTGCACGTTGAAAGAAAATAACTGTCGAGGAGTTCGACAAATTTATGGCAGTGCTAATCCTGATAGGTTTAGATCGCCGTCCCGCCATCTCTGACTACTGGTCCATGTCACCCGAGTTCTACACAGCATGGTACCATAGTATGTTTCCCCGACAAAGGTTCCAGGACATATATCATTCCATGCTGCAAGCTGGTGATAAAGATGCGGAAGGGAAGGATAAGATCGAGCCGTTCATGGATTTACTTCTTGGCAAATTTCGTGGGGCTTTTTATCCGTTCCAAGAATTGTCCATTGACGAGATGGTTATTGGTTTCAAGGGTCGATGGCAATTCAAACAATTCAAAGCAAGCAAACCCAGCAAGTATCACATCAAGACGTTTGGTCTTTGTGATTCATCAACTGGGTATGTGATGAATATACTGACATATTTCGGCGCCAATACGTCGTATGACCCTGAAGCAGATGCAGACAGTGGAGCAGCTGTGAGGATCTTTGACACGCTCCTCACCTGTGTTGACAGAGGTCACAAGATCTATGCTGACCGTTATTACACAACGAGGGCTCTTGTTGACCATCTGCTAAAAAAAAAGCACCACTACACCAGCACGCTTATGCTGAACAGAAAATCTTTTCCACCTCAGCTGAAAAACCTGAGTCTGCAACATCGACAACTGCGCTGGTTTCTCCATGAGAATTCAGATGTCCTGTGTGCGGCTTTTCGGGACAAAAAAGCCAAAAAACCAGTTGTTCTCGTTTCCACTGACGCACAGGTGGATACAACACAAGTCAAAGATGTTGACAAGCCGACGGTCATCCATGACTACAACAGTCACATGAATGGCTGTGACCTTCTTGACCAGAAGGTCACATATTACCTCGTCTTCTCCCGCAAATCAGTGAAGTGGTGGAAGAAGCTGTTCTTTTGGATGATGGAGATAACTCAGGTCAATGCCTTCATTCTCTACACCCTCACAAGAACAGACGCGCAGAAGAAGATCGGGTTGAAAAAGTTCAAACTGATGCTCAGTCGGCAACAACAACGATGGCAAAGACAACAATGACCAGGCTAGAGCTCCAGGCAGACAACCGGAGAACAATCCAATGGAGCGCATTCAAGGTACTCGTCACATCATCTCCTACGTGAAGCGTGACAGAGACTGTGCGGTGTGCTCTAAGGGTGGAGCAAGAAAAAGAACTCACTTTGTCTGCCTTGGATGCAGTGGTGCACCCCATTTGCACCCCAAGGACTGTTTCCAAGCCTACCACAATGTTTAATTTGGCAATGAGACAGAACAGGATTGTGTATAGTATGTAAAGATGTGAATATCTTCAGTGTGACATTTTTTGTGTTGTTTTTTTCTCGATATTGTGGCGTAACTGTCGTGTAGATAAATGTGAATATTTCAAAAACTACAGGAGCTATTGTGATGAAACTTTCCTGGTTTATTGCTACGTGGATTACCAACAGCTTCAGCTCATCTTCATGGATATTGACCAATTGAATTATGATACCTGATTTGGTGAGTAGAAAAACATTTTGTGTGAATTTTTTTTTCTTAGTTTTTTTTCTGTCTTTCTGTGTAATTCAACACACACAGTGTACAAAAATCAACACAAACCACACAGATATACATTCTACATTCAATTTCCTCTATTTTGATATATAGTTTATTATGTCTAAAGCGTTTAGTAACTTCAGTATATTGAAATTTATATCATATGTATGTAAAAAAAAAATGTGCTGCCCACCAGAGCTGCGTCACACTGAGATCTGGCCCGCGTATTCATATTCAAAGAGTTAAACATCACTTTTTACACAAAATATGTAAAATACCGGCTTGAAAAAAGTACAAATTAAAAGATCAGTTCATTTCCTATTAGAATAAAGTAATCAGCTAGGAATTATTTTTCATCAATCCTTCCGTGAGACTCGGAAAGCATATGACCCTGCACGTGAGGTAAACAACAGTATAGAGCTGACTCGCTCGCCGCGGGGGCTGGTGTGGCGCCGGCCCGGGTCAACGCTAGGTGTTTTTGTCGAAATAATGACAAATCATCGTGTTTGAGGCGATAAAATACTGATTTGTAGCCTACTGATCTCACAATCTTGAAATAAAATTAGGCTCCATATATTTGTTATAGTGATTGTACTCTGTTAATGGGGAGATGTTTAGTGCACTTGGTACTCTTTTACTGTCTGTCAAACATGGGGTTGCAGCCAGTGACTGACTTTAACAAATTTGATCAAATTTTAAACAACTACCATTTTCTTAAAAATTGACTGAGAGGTTAAAGAATGGTACCAAAATGCTCAGTGGATATAGGCCTTTCAAGTGGAACAGATACATTTGGCATACAGCTACTTTGAACATTTAGTTTCTGGTATCTACTATACCAACAGCAGAAGCTCAGTAAGAACGAAGGAAGGCAATACAGACTGGTTCAAAGTAAGATCTGGAGTACGACAGGGATGCGTTCCATCTCCCCTCCAGTTTATAATATATATGGACATCATTTGGAGGAATTACTTCATAGGGAATTGTGTGCGAGACGGACAAAGTTGCAAAATTACAGCTTAACCTATTATACGCGCAGATACCATCTTTTCTGAGTATCTGCACCAATGTTATGTCATTCATGTTCCAAAAGTTCGACAGTTTTTGTTGTGCTTTTTATTTTATATCGATTTTTTATCATTCACCCTTGTAAACATTTTTTTACAATTTAGCATTGCCGACTTCAGCGCTTCTAATGAAATAACAAGACAAGTTACAATGTCCGTTGTTTTTTGGGTCTCAAGAGCAGAAATGCGTGCTTTGAGCGCATTAAAGGATGATTACCATAAATACAAGGATACACCTAAAACTGTACGTTGAAAAGTACCAAAAATCAAGTCAGCCCAGACAGAGCGGCGACAGGGAGCTGACCCTCGTGACCCCCACGTGTTAAGGCGCTCGGCTGGGAACCCCCCCGCTACAACTAAAATTACACTGCCGGTGTGCCGTGGAAGAAATTTCTATGGATGCAGGCAGCGATGAAGAAGAAGAAGAATCAGATAGTAGCCCTAGTTTATCAGACCAGGAGCCTTCTGATCAAGAAGATAGCGTTGCTGTTGATGAGGTACCTATTATCGCTGATCGAGGCTGAGGTAGACATACAACTAGAGGAGCCAGAGGTGTACAGAGAGCTGAGAGAGGTTCTTGTAGTAGAGGTAGAGCTCGGCGTGATGAGAGGTGGGCGTGGCACTGCCAATACCGTTAGAGATGTGGATGGCTGGAAAGAAATAACTAGAAATCTTGACAATGTGCCTGCATTCACAAGACACAAGTCAAATACTGTATGTATGTATGTATGTATGTATGTAGTATAGGGTTTTACGGCGCTCGCAACTGCTAAGGTCATATGAGCGCGCAAAACACAAGTTGTTTACTTTCGCAAAAGTTCACTCCACGACAGGTCAACTAATTGACTTTAAAATGCTAAAATGTAAAAATATTAAAATTTAGTGTAAATATATTTGTGATTTAAAACAAATCTTTTAAGTAGCAATAAAAATTTTAAATAGTACGTTTTCATTTTTCATTTTACAACTTGCCATAAAGGCCAATGGCCTTTATAAAATTCAAAATTCTGCTGGGAACAACGACGGAAAAAATATCCTGCAATTTTTTGCATCTATAATATTTCCTTCGGATCTCTCCAAAGTCTAGACATTCTGTTAAAATGTGTCTAATGGTAAAATCCGTGTCGCATCCGACACAGAATGGCTTCTCATCTCCCTATAGGAGGTATTTGTGGGTCAGGGCCGTGTGTCCGATGCGCAATCGAGTAAAAATGACTTTGTCTCTTCTGGAGAGGTCCGAGGGATTTCGCTGTTCTAGTTTGGGTCTTATTTCATATAGTTTATTATTTTTCTGGTTTTCCCAGTGGCTCTCCCACAGACTGGAGGTGTACTTTTTGACTTTATTTCTAAAGTCAGTCTGTGGGAGAGTGTTTGTCGTTGATCCCAGCAGAAGGGATGTAGCTTTCTTCGCCAGTTCGTCTACCTGCTCGTTTCCTCGGATGCCCACATGGCTGGGTATCCATGCGAACATGATGTTTTTTCCTGTTTCGGATAGTGTATGAATTTTCTGTTGTAGCCTAACTATTTTTGGGTGTAAGAGTGTGTAGTTTGTGAGTGAGGTGATGCAAGTCAGAGAGTCAGAAAGGATAAGGAAAGATTTGTTGGGAGAATTTTCTACAGAGTCCAGTGCCATGTCAATGGCAGTGGCCTCCGCAGTGAAAATTGAGGCTTCAGGATGGAGTCTCCTCTGGTGTGTATTGTAAATACTGCACCAAGTAGTCCGACAGATGTATTCGTTTTTTTCAAATACCTTCATTGATGATGCCATGTTCTTGGATTGGGCAAATGAAACGAACAGATACGCTGAACAAGTACGTGCTGTGAAACCAGGCTATTATCACCTCAAAGTCTGGAAACCAGCTACAGCCTCAGACATAAAAACCATTGTTGCCCTGATGTTTGAGATGGGTCTGGTAGACAAGTCAGATGTGAAATGCTACTGGTAGACAAACCCAATAATTGAGGCCCCATTTTTCTCAAAGGTAAGTAGGCCTATATCTACCCATATCTAGTTTGTACACCTAGATTTAATTTTTACTTTGATTTACATTTATAACTCTTTTCTAACTTTCTAGCCTATAATAATAAAAGATTAGATCTGGTTCTACTCATTCAGTAAATTGCTTGTAAAATGCTGTAATAGGATCCAGAAGTCTCACATTGACATTCCGTAATACTGTATATAAAGTGATAACATGACATAGGCTACCCCTTATAAACATACAAATGTTAGACTCTATTTATTATTGCTTTTTATTATAACTGATGTTTTGTTTTTCAGAAATACAAAAATTGGTAAGTGTAACATTTTCTATAACTGTGACTGATCACATTGTTAATTTTTTTTTTCATCAACAGACAATGGCCCGCAACCGCTTCCTTTCCCTTTTGGCATTCTTCCACCTTGTCGATAATGAAAGACAACCCTCACGAGGTCACCCAGACCATGGCAAACTAAACAAAATTCGCCACTTTTTTGACCACCTCAACAAACGCTTTGCTGATCTCTATTATCCAGAACAACAACTGGCCGTGGATGAGAGTATGATGCCATTTCGTGGTTGCATTGACTTCCGTCCCTATCTTCCATCCAAACCAATTCGCTAGGGAATGAAACTCTACTTCTGCTGTGAATCGTTGTCTGGTTATGTCCTCAAAATAAAATTCTATTCAGGGGCGAACACAACTGGACCAGAGCGAGGACACGAAGAACAGATTGTGCGTGACGTGATTGAACAATACCAGGATGTTGGTCATACTGTATATATGGACTCTTATTTTTCTACTCATCAACTCTTTTCCGACCTTCTGTCACTGCAGACAACAGCCTGTGGGACTGTAAGGCAGGACAGGAGAGGGCTCCCCAAACACATAACAAAGAAAGAACTGAGGCTACAGAAAGGTGATGTGGTTGAGCGTGATAAAGAAGATATTGTTGCTGTCAGGTACCAAGACAAAAGGGACATTATGCTCTTGTCCACCATTCATGATGGCAGGGTAGTGGACACTGGTAGAAGGGACAAAAGGACAGATGAACCCATCCACAAGCCTAATATTGTACACCAGTACAACAGATTTATGAAAGGCGTTGACCTTATCGATATGTATCTGTCATTTTATAGCTTCAATAGCAAAACTCTCAAAAGGTGGAAACGTGCGACCACACATCTGATCCACCTCGCCTGTATTCAGGCACACATCCTCTACAGAAAGTCAACGACATCGGACTCTCCCTTCAGCTTATGAGACTTTACGATGCACCTCGTTAGCGGTCTCCTTGCTGATGAGGCTTAAAAACAAACACAGCCCCCACCGCTGACTACAATCGAGCGTCTCAGTCACAAGAGCAATCTCCACTTCCCAGAACGTATTCCCACTACAGAAAAGAAGCTCTGGCCAACCTGACAATGTGTCTGTTGCAGCAGCAAGAAGGACAGTGGACGGAACAAAGAAACCAGATATCAACGCAAAGCCTGCAAAGTTACTCTCTGTATTGAGCCTTGTTTTGAATTCTATCATACAAATCAGGATTTGCGCGTCAGATTCGATGCTACTACCAAGCCGAATAGGCTAGGACCTTGTCCAAAAGTGAATTTTTTTTTCTTCATAGTTGTAATTCTTTTTTCTTTAGTGTTGTAATTTGTAATTCTGTGTTGTAATATGTTGGTGTGCATTATTCATTCCTGCTAGGAAATATGCGAGGCAATCTTCAGTGTCTTTCATCTCATCATTGGCATATATTTTTCTCTTCCATGGACATGGAATACAGTGATATTTATCTGGATTTACCTGGACTTACATGCCTTCTCTGAACCTTGGAGTATATAAAGTTGCCTGCTGCATCAATTGGTGAGTGAAAATCAAGTTTGAAGTCATTATATTGATGTCTTTTCTGATCTTGTTTCTGTATTTTCTTTGTTGTGCAAACAACATAACTGATTACACCTAAATGAACAAAACATTTTTTTGGTCAAAAACAGAGTGTGATAATATAGAGGAACATGTTTAGAACACGTAGATGACGTGTCAAGCCTATAGCTTTAAAAGGAGCTGAGTTATTCATATTTTAGTAACACATATGGCAAGTAGTTAGTTAGTGGGCGGCGGCTGCGGTCCTGGGGAAGAGAAAGCCAAGTGTAGGGACGGTCCCGTAGGTGTTAAATGGACATAGAAGGTGCTGAGCCAAAAAAAGGAAATTCAATAAAAAATTGCCCAATAGCCAGAAAAATGCCGTTTTCCTGGATTAGATCATATTGATGAGCGCCTGACTTCACCACGCTGCCTCACATATGTACATGCCTGCTCTGGCGAGTACACATTTTTATTGATGACGTTGATTATTTTTCAAACTTCACTTGCTGTTGTCAAAACTTTATTCTCTCTTGCTAGATTATATTTTTTTGTGTGGATTACAGTTTTTCTGCACCTTGGATGATGATAATTTAAACAGGAACCTTTTATCTTTCATTACCCCCCCCAAATGTAGCATGTATGCTATCTGCATTACGAGTCCTGTTTTTCATCATGTTTTGTTCCATCTTTAGCCTCTCTCTATGCAAAAACAGTCTATTCCTCAACTAATTCGCATTTGCATTTGGTTTCCTCATTCAATTCCCTTCAAGCTGGTAACTCAGCATGTGCATGGAATAGAACTGAAAAAACCCCTCCCCAACTTGTGCGCGAGGAGAATGTTACAGAAACTTATTTGGGCGATTGTTAAAAGATACTGACAATAATCTATCCACAAACAGCAGGACTATGTGCAGACAGCAGTGCTACCTGGCACTCAAAGCACACAGCAGAGGTTTTAAATGATAAATTATGGCATCCATAAAATCAAACACTAGGAAGACCTGGATTCTTGTCTGGGGTGTAGTTGTGTTCTTGCTGTCAACTGTCAGGTTCTGCCTGCTGTCGGGGTGGAGAGAGGGGCGGGCTGTCGGAGGAGGCAGCTTGTGGTGGCAGAGGCAGAGGCATGGAGATGCGTAGAGTGGACATGGGGTCAGACACGTAGCCTGCGGGGAGAATTGGGAGAAATCGAAATAATAATAATGGTAAATAGCATTTATGCTGTGCATTTCCATTTTCTCCAAGAAATGCTCAGGGTACATTACGTTCAAAGAGAAGTTGAATTTTAAAATTGATAGACAGGTGTGTACGTAGAACATAATATGTATGTATGTACATATGAATTTTAAAAAAATTTCAAGGAGAAAATTAGTCACACAATAGCCTGACAATCATAAACTGAAAAAAAGAAAAGAAAAACCATTGTGACTGAAGAGTCAGACCGAAATCTACGAAATGAGGAGGTGAAAAGTGAAATTGAAAGTAACATAAATTGAACGTACAGATAAAATACAAGTCAGTGACATCCACATTTGATAATTATTTGAAAATATTGATTAATTAATACATGGACAGAACAATATGTGAGATGTGCTGACAAAATGAGTTACTTCTTGACATCCACAAGTGGAGATATTAGCCGAAAATCGACATCAGAATCAAATTTTCAGATTTCCTATCAATGCCATATTCTTTAAGTATTACTAGTCTTTTATTACTTTTTACTTGTAAGTTGTAAAAACTTCACCTATAACCGTGATGTATCTATTTCCGTAAGGCTTGAATCCGAGAAGTAACTCATTTTGTCAGCACACTTCACATATGTTATGTATATCCAAACATTGAAACAGAAATAATAGAGAAGACAAAGTACACAAGAAATCTCCACAAAAGACTCAGTTATAGGTCAGTGAAACTATGCCTGCTCTGAATTTATTTTGTTTTAAAGAAAGAGAAGTTCATGGGCTTTATTAATTTGTACAGTGCAGGTAGTATGTAGTTTGATATAAATATAACTAATGTCCCTTTCACACAGTAACATTGTTAAACAGGCAGGACATCAGGTATTAATTTTCATTTCTTACACCACTGAGGCTGGTCAGTGGAGAGCCATAAGAACTTCCCAAACAAGGCAGGTTTAAGAATGCCCTGCAGGTATTTGAACCATGGTTAAATTGTATGAAATGGCATCAACGCAACTCCTAAACCACTGTAACGTTATATAAAGGACAAGTCAAGAGTCTTGAAATCTCCCCACATCACCCCAGATCAAAACTGTCCTGTTGATGATTTAAGCGAGGGAGTCTCTCCTGTACTGTAGATTCAAATTACAAGAGCAAGGCTCCTGGAAGGCATAGTGAGAGAGATAAAAAATAGAGGTGTTTCAAGAAAGTAGCAAACACAAAAAAGAAAAAGGGGAGAAAAAGACGACAGATGTTTGATAGGAAAGAAGAAGCAGACCACACCAGAGTACCCGCCAACCACCCACTCACTTGCACTGAAAGGGCTACATGGTTACAAAACAGAGGACACATTGAGAGCTGTGACTGACTATTGATTCTTTCCTCTTACCATTCTTGTCTAGTTGGGGAAATGGATATCTTTTCTTGTCTTCACTTGACCCAGATACACTGTTAAAAAAACCCACAAAAATAAATGATATAGCCAAAACATGAAATGGATTTTTTTAAAAAGGCTATAGACATTGGAAAGCAAATAGGGAAAAGACAAAACATCATCACAATGTTACAAAATGGCACATCTTATTTTTGCTACTTTTGAGATAAATGGAAAAAAAACAACTTTAGTTAACTGGAAAAGTTATCACCTAATAATGGTAAAACTTGACACACATATTTCTTTCGTGACTGCCAGCACATTTTTGTTCAGATTTTGGTTTTGTTTAGATAGTACCATCTGTTGGATTGAGGACACCCCAGAAAGGCAAAGGTCCTAAGGAGAGATGCACAAAGAAAGTAGCAGCTCACAATAGAAGGAAATGCACTAGGAGACGTTAAATCCTTCTGCTATCTTGGGAGTATAGTTGGCAGAGAGGGAGGAACAGGTGCTGAAATAAAGTTCCGCACTGGAAAAGTACAGGCTGCTTTCATATCCTTGAATAGGATTTGGAAGACCAGAGATATCTCACTTCAAACAAAGTTGAGCGTTTTCAATTCAAATGTGGTCAGTCCTGATATATGGATGTGAGACATGGAACGCATCACAGACTTGCATAAAAAGGATCCAGGTTTTCATGAACAAGTGTCTAAGAAAGTTACTGAGGATCAGATGGACAGACAGGGTCACCAACGAAAAAGTGTTAGGGAAAACAAGACAGATCCCAGTCAGAGATGAGGTAGGAAAAAGGCAGTAGCGATGGATTGGACATACTCTCAGGAAGTCAGGCAGCTACATAACAAAGAAAGTGTTGGGTTGGAATCGACATGGTAAAAGATCAAGGGGAAGACTGCATGAACCTGGAGAACAATCACAGAAATTGATGTACAGAATATTGGGAAGACATGGAATAATTTCAAGAGGCTAGCACAGGATAGAGAAAGGAGGAAAGTGTTTGTCCGTGGCCTATACCCTGGTGCAGGGCGAGAAAGGCAATGATGATGATGAGATACAGTACCATCAAACAAAAAACAAAAGGCTAGTTGAATATTTTCACAGCTCTTGAGTTATGCCATTCTGCAAGCGTAGTGACGACATACTCTACCAGTGGTACCGTGACACCATCCTAGCTTGATATTGCATTCATACAGACAAGTACATATTCAAACAATCCCGGACACATTCACGTGTACATACCTTTATATATACACATCTATTGGCTCAGCATATGGTCTAGCTAAAAATAGCTGTCCCTGTCGGATTATGCGATTGTGTGGCCGCGTTTTTTTCCCGTAATTCTGCAACATTTGCATAATTTTGGATTTCCCGTGTTTTTACCTTTTTCTCTTTTTTCACAAAACAATTATTAATGAACGCCTCGCCATGTGACTAAAGGGTAGTAATCATCGTAGTAAGTCTCACTTACGTGACAAGTTGGTCATTTCCCTTGTTAGAAGACCTTGGTTCATGGTTATGGGTTTGGGATTTTGTTCCTTGAGCATGTTCAATTTTTCAACACATCAAAAGTTGTTCTCATGTCTGCTGATGTTTCATGTTTGCCAGGTGTCCCTGGTTTTAGTGATGTGCCAGCACCAGAGGTCCAGATGTCCTTTTTAAAAAATTTTTTTTTTAAAACTTTTTTTCTTTCCTCTATAGATCTAGATCTACAGCTGAAAGTTACAGACATTATATTCTTTGGTTGTTGTTTTTTTTTCTGACTGACGTGTATTGTTTTCTTTCCAAATACACAACTAATTACTGATACTGATATGTTCTGTTTTCAATTTTTCTGTACATACAACATGAAAATTCTTGGTGAAAAAGTGCAAAACATGTCACGAACAGTGTTACGGTAACTTGCATAATTTTTGCATAATTTGGCTTTTTTGTGTGCATAATTTGGCCATCTAAATTTGCATAATTCTGCCGGGACAGAAATAGACAAATCCCAACCATAAAGATTTAAAAGGGCCTACTCATTTAAGAAAAAAACCAGTTGCTTTCCCCCAGCACAATATGATCATCAGGTGTCCACATATCATTGTCTCTCCTAGACCCACCCAAATCCCTGACTCATCGAAAACATGCTTGACAATAGCCTGAACCGACCATGACCCCCTTCCTTCACCTGTTCCTGGAAGCTTCCATCTCCCAGTGGTTCCTCATAGCAGACACATGACCAGCCATCGGGGGCGTGTCTCTCCCCTCCCCGTCCGAGTCCTGATTGGTGACCATGGGCAGGGAGAGGGGCAGTGAGGGGTTGCTCGAGGGCTCCACGTTGCTCAGCATGGCCACGGCCTGCGACTGCTTGCACTCATCGATGATGGGGATAATCTCCCGGAACTCTGGCCTCTCCTAGAAATGTATCGTCACAGTCTTAATAACTTAATAGACGGCTTGCATAGAAGCATCAACACAAGAAATTTATAATGTCACAGTTTTAGGATTAGGCAATGCGTGGATATATCAGACTTATGGCAATCAAAAACTACCAAAAGTTGGGGACATATTAAATTTTTGGCAAAGAGAAATTGTTAAACACTAGGGGCTGTATCAGGCCTATTGAAAGAAAAAACAATTCTGTACAATTCCTGAGTGAGACTGGTGAGTGTTATTGTGGCATCGTTAGTCCAGCCATTCTGTTGTTCCATTTTTACTTTTTCATGTCTCTTCTTTTGTTTCAGCTATGTTATTTTGTTTTTTCTCTCACACTATGCCTTCCACAGACTCATAATTGTGAGGTTACGGGTTCTGGGGTTCATGTCACTAAGACTTATCTCCGTTTCCACCAGAAATCCACAAACAAAACTTCAGTCAATGTCAATTTCTGGGGACTTTCCACACAATGCATAATGATCTTGAAAAAAAAAAAGAAAGTTCTTTTCTGTTTTATTAAATGTAAAGACACTGAGTGACAGAAAATATTTCTTTAAAAGAGGCCTGGATTCTAAAAAAAAAAAAAGAAATGCAAAGTAGGGGGTGGCCTTTCGGAAAAAAACTTTGTGGAGAATAGCTTACGTCTGGGTTAGCATGCCATCCTATATGCAGCAATGCAACCAGTGGCTTGGGGAACGTGATAGCGATAGGGGGTCTGGTGTTGTGGTAGGCTGTCTCGGCAGCCGCGGCAGCTGAGAACACGTATGACAGGGAACAAGTAAGAAAAAGTGGCAAGCCTGCAGTGTCAATTGCGTAAGAATGGTGTGTATTTAAGAAATATTTTGTAAATCAAAGCATGCAGCACATTACACAACATCACATCAAATAGAACTAGAACACCACCATACACTGTCATGAAAACTTTGTTGCTGGTTCCCTCAGTGCACTGCCCTGTTTTCAAGCTAAGGTCATCATTCTTGCTCTAGAACACATTCCTATTATTAACAATGTAAAACTTGGCTTTCTGATCATGCATGACTTTGTTCGTGAGCAAAAAATCTCCAACCAAATACAACAGTATCCCCTCTAATGCCCCCCTTAAAAAAAAAGAACCCAATAAAACTTCAAAAGTAGTACAGAAAAAGAAAAGCCGGACAGACCTGGCTTGAGGTGTGAAAAGGGCAGCTCGCCAGCCAGTAGTTCCCAGAGGACCAGTGAGAAACTGAACATGTCCGCCTTAACGCTGTACTTGGTACACTGGGTGAAGATCTCGGGGGCCATCCAGCGCAGGTTCTGAGGAGCGCAAATTGTATGGAACCATACAACTCAGTGTTTACCGACTGCATAATAATATTAATGAATAATAAATAGCATTTGCTTAGCGCACACCCCTGCTCAACAGCAAGCCCTATGCGCTTTACACTATATTATTACCCCAGCAGACCACCTAACACTCAGAAACATTCTCCGCTTCCCATGAAGCATACAGTGCAAGCAGCTGATTAAGTGCTCAAACACTAACAAACAGACAAGATCTTTCGCCGTCTATAGCATCCAACCGAAAATTTCCCAGAGTTTGAGAGCAAACCAAAGCTGTCAATACTCCTTTACAATCCTCTCCCTCACATTTATTGTACTGTTACCTTTAGTTTTAGTAAGAGTTTTACTGCACTTGCCATACAAACAGGTCATTTTAGTGCCCAAGATTAGAGGAAAGGAAGTAAAAGAAATAACATACATTAAAAAAAAAAAAGGAGGAGAGATAACAAAGAAAGATGTTTGATAGGAGCAAACCACACCAGAGCACCCGCCAACCACCCACGCCTGGTTATCTGTCTTTAACTAGATAACATGGATAAAGAAGCATTCTTTGTGGTGATTTTAGTCCTAGACAGTTATTACGGAATGCATGAGACAAGGCAATACCAAGCCAGAATGCCAACATTTGTGTTACAGTGGCATACACATATATATATCAAATAAAGTCGAACCTGTGCAAGATGACCACCCACTGTTTCTTTTTTTTTGTTGCTTTGGTAACTGTCTTACAGGGCTCACAACTGTTCAGGAAAGAAGTGGTCATCTTAAGCAGCACTCCTCTTGGACAGGGTCATTATAATAGTGAAAAAATGACAGAGGGGAAAGTGAGAAGTAGTCGTTAGTTCAGGTGATTGTCTTGGACAGGGGATTATGAGAGCACCTTCAGCTGTATATCCCAAATTGCAGCATAATACATAATATCAAATAAGATGTATGCAGGAGAGGTGTCTCAACATAACAACACAAGGTAGTTACATAAAACAATTGGAAAAAAAGGAGAAATACTTTTTTTTTGGTTTTAACTCACTTACTACTGGGCCCTTTCACCAGTCACAAGCGTTGAAGACTGGCGTTTTTGGGAGTATTTCAATAAAACACCACTCTCAAAATTACCCTATTGTAATTATTTTTTGACACAGTAAAGTAACATTCAAGCTTAATGTAATACAAAAAACTAAAGTTGTGTAAGTCTTATACTTTAATTTGTATGATTTTTAAAAAATTGGCATGAATTTGATTTTCCGAAAAAATTTCCAGAGACGTGACAAGCAGAATGAAATTCACAACAACAACAAAAATAAAAGTTGAAAGTGTTCTGGTTTGATTTGTATGCATGTGTGAGTGTTTGGTGAAAATATAAAAGCAGGTCTGTGCGTTGATTCAGACCCATACACTGTTCAATTACATGAGACAGATGTACGGCACGACGTTGTGATTTCGTTGCGCGAACAGCACCAGTACTAGTGCTAGATCTAGCTCTAGAACTACGACTCGGACCGTGTTCGGGTACATATCCAGGATTTTAACTATCAGACACGTCATATTCTGAGACACAAGAACTAGTGAAACGTACAGAAGTATCGAAAACGGCGAAATTATGTGATTCTTGTTCACGTGACTTCTTCGACCGTTACTACGATGCGACTGTCGGATCACTATCAGCTGTATAGAAAAAAACAAAGCGCGAGTTCCGGTCTGTTCAACCCCAGTTGGGGTCACTGTCCTTCACCTTCAATAACTTAAAAACTACGGGCCCCAGAGATACGAAACGAAGTCTGGCCAAACAAGGGTACGAGGCAGGTCATGCGATCCATGCGTGATTTGTAGAGCGAAAAAATAATTTCAAAGTTGGTCACGCAGGGCTTGTGGGAACCGTCGCGAGCGTCGCGGCGGGGGTCACGCATCTGTTGTGTGACCCGTCTGAAGTGAGTTAAAGCTTATAACGGAACATTTCATACTTGAATATTTATAATCAAACATGGTCCAGAAAATAAAACTCACCCCTGGCTGTTTTGTCATATTGTCCTCATCTGTAGATCTCAAAAACCGCGACTCTGGTGGCAAGAAAATGACAGCTAATGAGCCAAAAAAAGCAAATGTTTAAAATAGAACAGGATGACTGATCTTGAAGCTAACTAAAATCTCAAGCACAGCGACAGGCGGGGATCCCCCCCCCCCCCCCCACAAAAAACAACAAAACAAACCAAACAGCGACCCCAAAAGACCCATAATTATGCTACTAGTCAAACAAAGCAATCATTTCAAACAGATATATATGTGTCTATGACAGAGAACTTCCCTATGCCCAAAGACTGAAAACAAAAACAAAGGTCAGTCAAGTCTGCATCAGAAAACTATCTGCTTTAGCGGAGGATGCCGCAGCTGTGATCAACTCAGAGGATGAACTGTTAAAAAACATGATGTAAGCTTTCTACCAAGGAGAAGGAACAGAACAAACAGAAATCAATATTGGAAATAAAAAGCTAGAATGCATAGATAATTTCTCACACATATGCTTCATTAACAACAACAAACAGGCACTTGATCATTTGCTATGCATCAAACTTGGTAAAGCTTCCCGTACATTGGAGCAAACTTTAACAGACAGTTAAATTTAATGAGAATCAGGACATCAAAACCAAGATGGATGCGTACAAAGCACACATTCACAGTAAACTACTGTATTCATATGTCGCCTGGAAGGCTTAATATTAAAGGAACAAGAGAAGCAGTCTGGATTTTCAGAAGTTTCTGGAAAAGAGGAATTCCAAAAGACAAACTCACCTCCAAAGTCGGCAACGATAGCGTGGCCAGTCTCCTCGAGCAGAATGTTGTGACTGTTGAGATCTCGGTGGATGATGGGCAGTGGCATGTTGTGCAGGTATTCCATACCTTTGGCCACATCCAGAGCAATGGTCAGCTTAGAATGGATGTCAATCAGCCTGAGAGAAAACAGACAAGTGTGCAGAGGTAAAGGAAAAAAATAAGCTTTATCTTTAAAACAAGGACTTTTACCTTCAAACCTCTCAGAGAATTGTCACCTTTCCATCAGAATCTTTCCAAGTACACAGTTTTCAATCAGTCATGAGAATTAAATGATGAAAGAAAGAAACATTACAGTCCAACTCTTCAGCTCAAAACTAAAGCCAGCAAATTTGTTTGTTTGTTTGAATAAAGACAAGCACATTGACACAATAACGGTAAAAAAAAAAGCTGAGAAAAAGCAAGAGACAGAAGACAACAGTTACAAAGGAGAACAAGCGGGACAATACTTCATGGGAAATAGATGCTGCAGTGGTAAACTCAGTATAAAATCATCTTTGAACAAAAATTGAAAGCATCAAGGTGAAATTAGGCGCTCTTCAAAATAATGAAATCAAAGAAATTAACATTTTTCAGCCCATTTGGCAATTTTTATCGATTTTTTGGTTCACTTAAAAACACATTCGAGCATGGATTTTACTCAAAAACATACGTCAAATACACAAATATGATGTAGATTTGTATTTTTAAGGACACTCCAGCTTTGAAAGTCACCAAACTTTGGCAGCCATTTTCTCGTTAATTTTACCAAAATCTGTCATGCTGTGGAGGGAAAAAAGAAAGACTACACATAACTGACTAAGAAAAAGTAATGAAGTAGGCTCACCCACCCACGGCTTTTACTCAGAATCCAAGATATTTGCAAAATGGACACACTCTTGAAGCAGATAAAACTTTAAAACTACAGAATTAATGGCTTAAAAAGAAGCAGATAAAACTTTAAAACTACAGAATTAATGGCTTAAAAAGATTGCAGGCAACGAAAGAGACTATTAACTATCTATATTAAAAAAAAGAAGTTCCACTTCTTGGTGCTACATCCCAAACTTGTAGTAAGATCAGGACAATTATGACTGTTGTACAAAACAATAAAAATCCCCCCAAAAACAACAGAATATTATAATGGCTGTCAGGTGGAACTATTTCGTGACTACAAACAATAGTAGTGGTTGTGCTATAAGATAAGCCTTTATTGTCCAGATCCTGGCTCATTGTTTTGGTGTTTCTCTCTCTCACTATTACTGACACCAGGTGACCCCCACCTCCTTCAATAGAAAATACCTTGACTTCTACTCAAGATAGATGGATATTTTTTCACCAAAAGCAAGACAAATAAAAAGGCTTTAGATTATACTATACCAATAACTTAATATGAAAAAAATTAACGTGCCCCTGATTCCACCACGATGCAACACAAATGTGTCAGAAGAGCACAGTTTCTGAAACCCCCCTCCCTTAAAAATCTGGAATAGATTCGATCATTTCAAAGCATGCTAGAAGTTTCATGGGCTCACCTGTTCTGCTCATGCAACAGGCTAAAGAGGGATCCACCAGCCACGTAGTGGGTTACAATTGCAAATTGCTGAGGTCATGCCGAAAAAACAAAACAAAACCGAAATTAGCTTGTTCCATCACATCAGAACAGGAACACAAAACAGCACATATATGGACAAAAAACTCTCAAAGGGTAAAATAAATAAAGAAAAAAGAAAAACAACTGGTTTTCAAGTATTAAATAGCCCTGAATTTCTGGCTATCTCAACAGAATACAAGGGCAGATTCACGGTGAAACAATGGGTTTGAGATAAAAGATTTTCAGATTCTCCAGTGGCAAGCTCAGGCTGGCATCAGTCATTTAATCCGAGCCTTCTGCTTAGCTTAGTTTAAACAGGACTTTAGCTGGAGCATTTGAGGTACCATCTGAGTAGTTAAGAACATAGAGACAGCACACGGCAGGAATCATAGTTTTTTTCAACAATGATCCACTTCTTCTAAAAAATATTGATTTATAACCCTCCCCCCCCAAAAAAAAACAACAAAAAACAAAAACCCAGCCTGTCTCGCATGCTTTTTTGTTTACGCTATAACCGCTGAAACAAAAAGAGAACACTATTCATTAAAAAAAAGGGTATTAAATGACTATGAACCTAATCAAATTGATCTATTTTTGATTGGAAACTCAAACTGATTTTTTTCCAAATTCTTACACATAGTGGTTGACAAAATCTGCATAAGTTAAAGTGTAAAAAATCAAGTATACAGGAATACAGGACACAGGAATCCACTCACGCTGGGGTCGTCCAGACAGGCTCCCACAAAGTTGATCACATAAGGGCTGTTCAGCTTGGCTAGTATGGCCACCTCTCGACAGAACATATCCACATCAGATTTAGCACCAAAAGAACTAGCTCGATACCTGAATCAAGAAACAAATCGTGACTTACAATAAGAGAAAATAAATTTCGAAAAAAAAAGGTAGCTACATATAACAAATGATAAAGAAATCCTGACAACCACATGTCGTACAATAATTCTTAACGTTGTTCAAAATAAACAGACCATATTCTACTTTTATTTCCTTGGTCACAAAATATTTCAAAGTGTGACTTGATCGCCAGTGGGAAGGAAGAATTTCAAAGTATAATTTACCTTAAAACCATTGGACATTAAGGCGGTTCAACAGCAAGATCACAGTTGTACACGCAAGTCACATAAGTTGTAATAACCGAAATTCCTTTAGTAAAAATGACAACACATTATCATCAATGGCACCACATTTCCTTCCCTGACTGCATCTATCCAGGAACTGATGGGCCCGAAAGTTGACAGTGCTGTTTAAATAAATGTGAAGAGAATTTCATTTCCCAACCTACTCCTTCCCTCGCCCACACAACGCAAACTGTATTCTATTGGACTTTGTATCATTATATAAAGATTATGGTGGATTTCACGGAAAGGGTGTGAGAGACAGCATGGGGTTTATTTTTTAAATAAAATTCTTTTGTTGTACTGTTTGTAGTTCAATTTGTATTGTTTTGTTTGTTTACGAGCCCAATAAACACGAGACTAAAAAACAAGAGTTGACTTTGGTTTATTTTGTTTGATATTTTGCGTAACAGTGTCACCGACGTAAGGATTTTGACTTAATGTATTTCCCGATGTTCGCGAGTCTGACAATTTTTGGTTTAAATGGCTAGACTTTCTCCAAAAAAGGCAAGAAATGTTTTTCTAATGTGATAAGAAAAAAAATAAATCTAGCCTTGGTTTGAAATGGTAACGGACAGAGTGAAATGGTGGTAGAAAATCGCGCGAGTAAGCCCGACATTTTGACCCGACGTCAAGAGCCAAATTTACTTCCAAAAGCGAAATGAAAGTAAGTTTTTAAGTTCAGACTAAGATACTCATTTCTACATCAGTCTTACCCGTAATTTGCAAAAATTGAAGAAATCAGTAGTAGATTTGAGAGTTGTTAGTGATGCACCCCTCCCGCTGAGTCTCCGACATCTTACAGTCCAACTCGGCATTTTTTGGAGATTTACGAAAAATCTCGAGGACTTTCCCAAAAAAACGAGGCTAAAAACTACTTCCGTTTGGCACTATTCTTTCATTCTTTAGCGTCCTTTTCGATGAGGTGGATGTTTTGTCTTATTTTCCAAGTTTTTTCAATACTAAGTCTCTTACGTACGAAGCACACCAATGTCGCAATCTATTACAAATTCAACCCAATTACACACGTTTATTTGTCATATCTTTTATGTTTACATTGATTGAAAGACTGCAACACAACATGTAACACGTGTGGGAAGTAAACAAATGACGTTAGGGAAAAAAATAGCAAATTCTTTTCTGAATGTCTTGTTTGATGCCAATGAATGCTTTGAGTCGTCAAGATTGGTGCCGATGACGATTTCGGTGCCGATGATGATTTCGTGGTCTTATAGGCTGTTCTGACACTGGGAACATTTTTTCAATTGATCTCTTTTTCTTTTTTTTTCCTTTTTAAAAATTCGTTATTTCCTTTTCTATTGTTTATTTTTATTCTTATTATTTTCATTTATTGTGTGCATATTGATTTTTGCGGCCAGTGAATTCGATAAAATGGATTATTAATCCAAATTTGGTGATATTCAATTATTGTGTTGTTTGCACCAAGGTAAGGTTATACTTCATTAAATAACTTTTTTCACAAGCCTTTGCTGTCCCTCTAACATTTCAAAATTCCTCTTTAAAAGGCCTTTCCAATTATATAAAATACATAACCCTTTGAAAAAGTTCAAATTCCTGAAAAAATCTGGGGAAGTGAGAAACCTGTGGGTCCTCACCGTGAAATCGGCCTTATGTACACTGCCAGTTTTTTTATAAGCTATTATTATCCCCTCATTTGGTGCCTTTCTGAAAAATCGGAAACTTCTATCCTTTACCATGAATATGCGGAGGTATCATCTCAGGCTAAGAGGTTGACGTGTAATGACCCACAACTGTTTACAGTCACTAACTGCTCTCGAGCATTTTGTCATATTTTGCTCAGTTCATACCTTGATATTGTCAATCCATACATTGACCACCCTTAGCACTTGAGCCCCACCTCTTGCCTTCCAGTATTCCCTTCAATCTTGTACCCAACCTCTAATATTTCCCTACCCCACTTCACCTTTTGATGGCCACAGTCCGACCTTTGACCTTGCCCTTGTAGACTTTGCCGAAGGAGCCAGAACCGATGGTTTCCTGGAACTCCAAGTCTGTGATCTGCAGGTGGAACTGGTGGGACAGAGTGGCCCGCAACTGAAGGACATCAATCTTTTCTGTGGGGGCATAACAGGTACACGGTGGTCAAATATCTAAATCCCATAACCTTATATTTTTCACTACTTGGTAGCTATCAACATATTGAGAGCTTGAAATTTAATCATACAGACTATATATATACTGGCGAGCAAAAGAAAGTGGGCAGTTTTCAAATTGGTGCTATATGAGTAGTCTCGCGAATTTTGACTTGGCGATTGACATGCTGAGCTTGTGTCACTTTAGAAAGTCGGTCAGAACAACATTTGTTTATTTTGTTGTAATAAATAGTGTTTACTACACGTCTGGCTAAAAACTTGTTTTCTCGTTTTTTCTTGAAAGTTTACAATGCCTTTACTTTTATTCTTTTTTCGTTTCACACTTCAACGTGTGTCGGCGAAAAGGCCGTCAAAACTTTTGGGTTTGTTCTTTTCAATTTTGTTTTATACGATGCCTCGTCTTTGTGAAGCGCAACGTCATGAAGCTCTTGGCACGCTGAGAGCTCATGCGGCGGTTTCTGCTGTAGCTAGAGCTTTCAATGTGAAGAGAGATACTATCCAGAAGCTAAGGATACACTTCCAAGCAAGTGGTTCGGTTAGTGACATTCCAAAGTCTGGTCGTCCTCGTGTCTCTACTGTGGTAGAAGACAATCGGATCAGAGTTCCAGACTTGCAGGATTGGTTTCAAACAGCTTCTAAAATTGTCAGAGATTGGGCTGGGCATAAACCAATCAGCCGCTTCACCGTTTGTCGACGTTTGAAAGCCCACTGAATCATTGCCCGACACCCAGCTCGACGCACTCGTCTCCTCCAAAGACACCGTCATGCCAGACTCAACTTGACACGTCTGCATCGGCGATGGCTAAACCGCCAGTGGAACAGAGTGATGTTTTCTGACGAGTCCAGATTTCTTTTGGATCACCACGATGGAAGGCAGAAAGTCTGCCGGAGACGTCATGAACGTTATTTACCTCAGTGTGTCAGTGCTGTTGCTGACAAACGTAGCATCATGGTATGGGAATCCATAAAGCACCTCTGGAACAAGATGGAAAAGAAAATTCGCACACTTTGGCCACCCCCAATGACAATCCCACAACTGCAGCAATCACTAATTGATGCTTGGAATAATATTCCCCAGCAATTTATCCAACGATGTATGCAATCCGTGAAGCAGAGATGCACTGTTGTCATCAATGCTGGTGGGAGATACACCTGTTACTAATTCTGGGATTTTGAACATTCGAATAGGTATTATTAATTTCTAATAAAAGGTGTGCTTTTGATCGTTTTTCTTAGTCTTTTTGTCTGCACTTATTGAGAAAATGGCAAGCCTTTCAAAATCCATTGGCAATACGGCATTACAACGGCAAAGAAGGGAAATAATGCACAGAACGGAGGGTGCCCACTTTCTTTTGCTCGTCAGTATACTATGGCTTGGTCAATGGAGTTTTACTTGTTAAACTTAGTTTGCAATAATGGCTTGTGTACACGCAAATACAATTATCCCGATATCCAACACAGAGTCCATATGACAGACTATTTTTTATCTGAATACACCTTTCAAAAAGAGGATTGGTATCGAGTGGAATACCGGCATGGCCAATAAAAAAACGCAAAAAAAAAATCTCCTTTACATATGAAATAGAGAATGGAAAGAGGACAAAAGATGGCTCTACAAAAGTTTAAGTAAAAAGAAGCACATTGACAGAAAAGCAGCCATGCAGTGTATGAAAAAAGAAAGACTTTATCACAGAAATGACAAAGAAAGAGTCAAGAAATAGGCCCATCCACTGAAGCCCCCCTTGATGGCTTTTACTCAGATAACAGATATCTGCAAAATGAACATGGTCTCAAAGCGGATAAAACTTCTCAATATTATGCCTGTCAAGAAGAATTAATTCATCGTTACAAACAATAGTAGCGTTTGTGCTATAAGATAAACCTTTATTGTCAAAATCCTGGAACATTGGCTCGCTGTTTGTCTCTCCCTCTCTCTCTCCCCCACGTACACACACACAATATCTTTTGCCATTAGTTCTGTAGGTTTTGAAACTGATCTGTTTGGAGATCATGCACATTTTGTAGATATCTTGGTATCCAAGTACGTAATGGGGTACATTTTATAGCGTTAGTTGTAGAACAGAGTGGTAACCTCCACAGCAGAAAGACAAAGCTTCTGATATGATGACAACATGTTCAGCATGCAGCGTGAAATTCTACATGGCTGAAACAAAAGGAAAATCATCACCTCAAATGGGTAGGAATGACCATAAAAATGCTTTTGCAAAACAACAATCCTTCACACCCAACCTTTTGTCATGCTGCGCAGTTTGCCGAGAGGGGAGGGCACCGCCACGTAGGAACCATCGAGACTGCCAGGCTGGGAGTAGTCCCCACAGCCTTCCTCACTGGGTCGCTTGTAGTGTTTGAGCAACGTCACGATGGAGTCGTGGCCTGGAGAAGAGGAGAAATTTTGGAAGACTGATTTATTGCTTACAGATTTATTGATAACGTTTTATGGACTTATCCACACATTCATCTTCCAACTGCATTGGTAAAATAGGAAGACAACAGCTGATAAGAGCTGTGAAAAAGAAACAAACAGTGATCACAAGAAACAAAAATTGAGCTACTTTTAAAAACACGATTCTTCAACCCAAACATGTCAAATAGATGTAAAACATTCAGTTCCAGTGAGTTGACAGATGCATATATTTCTTTAAGTACTCTACCCAAAAGAAAGTTTGTTTGTCTGTCTGTTGAAGAAAAGAGAAGCACATTGGCACAATAACTGTCATTTAATGCAGGGAAAAAGTAAAGATAGACTGATAGAAACAACCAGAGTGGAAGAAAAGGAACCTGGTCTACAACCACCAGCTCGCATTAATAAGGAAAAAAACAAATTCAAATTCAATATCTTAACCCCTTGACAGCGCACCATATATTTACCCCATATGTGCTAAAGAGAAATTCCACTGTGCCCAAGATGTCCATGGTCACAATGTTTGTTTTAGTATGTGTTTTCCGGCACTTGCAACACATTAAGGTCATATAAGAGCAGAATTTTTGACAATTCATAAAAAATTGAAATGAAATGCTATTTCTTTGAAACTTTCTGTGCTAATTAATAAGATATGGGTAAAACAGACACAATAAACACATTCTGTGAAGAATGAATAACAAAAAAAGGTATGGGACAGAAAGTTGGGACAAATTTGTCAAAGGAAAAAAAAATTGGGGAAAAAAAGGAAATGATGTGACAAAGCAGAAATCTTATAAACTTACACAAAATGGTTGTGGCAGTGTGTTTTTGTGCGTAGGAGAATGAAGTAAGAGCGTGTAAAGTGAAGTAGCATAAAAATGTAAGTGATAATTAATTTTGAAAAATAAAAAAAATATAGATCTAGATCTAAAAAAATCGTCGGTGACAGACTGAGAAGCATTTTCATTGTCAGTGCTGCTAGTGCTAGGACTAGATCTGTCTTTAGATGTTCCAGGTCTGGTACATTTATATCTTCTCCACTTTGAGGGCTGATTTGTACTAGTACTGGGGCTAGATCTATTATCATCCCCAGCCGGACCAGGCTGCGTACTCGCTGACGAGTCAGATTCACGATCGAGAGACGATGTTGGTCTACACTTAGATCTAGGTCTAATGTCATTTTCTCAG
Source organism: Aplysia californica (assembly GCF_000002075.1). Classification (NCBI taxonomy): domain Eukaryota; kingdom Metazoa; phylum Mollusca; class Gastropoda; order Aplysiida; family Aplysiidae; genus Aplysia; species Aplysia californica. The sequence goes on along the minus strand of NW_004797325.1, from coordinate 1,340,399 downwards.
TCATCTTCATCACTGCGAGGTGAATTTGTATTTTGATTTATGAAGTTATCTATCTGATACTTCGCTGTCACTTAAAACTTCACCAAAATTATCAAGAGTTTCAACAAACTTCGAGACACCTCGCAATGCCATGCTTCGCTTACGAGAAACTGCGCGAAAGTTCCTTACTCTTACTCTTAGTTGTTCAGTCCGTTGGACAAATAACTCCTTTATTCGCACTAAAAGTGGTGAATATACACAAACCACAAAGAGCTAGCTTGTCCATATCCTGTTTAAACAACTGGGGCTATTTGCAAGCATTTTAAAACTGCTGGGTTTACATTACAGCCAACTAGCTGGGCACCCCGTTCGATGAATGGAATCAATCGTCAGGTCATTGTGGGTTCAGTGCACACTGCATGTGAACGGAAGTCTTAATTTTATAATATCATGAAAAACAAAATATGTCTTGAACACGGCATAGAAATGATGAACGGGAAAATCGTAAACGGCCGATAGCGTTTTCTATTTTTCTAAATTTTTTAGGCAAATGCAAGCACTTACTGAATTGATAGAAACTTAGCTTGGTCTTTGAATTAGATCTACCTTCAGTAATATTTTTATGTTTCTACGTTGCGCAGTTTTTTCAGCTACAGAAAACAACCATCCACGTGTACGCAATTATAGATTACAGTTGAACCTGCGTATGCTGCGGTCGCGGTCCGTGACTTTTACCGAACCGCATATTGTGCGGGAGGGGTGCTCGGTGAGTAAATCAACATTTGTTTGCATATTATAAGAGACAGGTAAAATTATGTATCAATAAAAAGAGAGATAACTTCATCTTTTGACAAGACCTGCGTGGAAAAAGCCATAAAGATGTAAACAACTTAAAAGAACTGAGGATGAATGGGCACTCTGATTCAATGCGTTGGTTCTGTCTCACACTATGAAAGACAACACACTTTGCTTTGTTTTTATCAGTTAAATAGCCAATGCTTCCCATCAAATATATATATAAGGTCTCACAGAGATAGAATGTTAAGTTTTTAAGGAATGTCATAGCTAAAACAGCAAGCTCTTAAGGGATGCCAATCTCTTTACTCAAAACCTGGTAAAAGTTGAGATATCAATGAAACAAAACACTTGTCTTTCACATCATATGAGATATATTTACAGTGCACTTGGTGACGAATTATTGAGATGTATGAAATAGATCTACAGTACAGTAAAGGGACGAATAAAAAAAAAAGAAGTTGCTAGATTTTCCAGATCCTGATTTGTCTGAGCAAATACAAGCACACATACTTACACATGTTCACTAAGAGTTAAAAGAAAACAAGATTGAAAAACAGAAACTACAAAAAAAGACCAAAGTAGGACACAGCGTCACATTTTGCCCAATATCAGCTATCTTAGTTACGAGCTCGGCATGGCTTTGTTTGAGGGTGATATTTTCTTTGTGTATGGAATTGACATTTGTCAAGATATCAATGATACTCATTCAAAATACATTTGTCACAAGTGTTGGTTGCTATCGAAATGGTAAAAAAGAGGCATAGCTTAAACGCTATGAAAGCTGCATGAAAAAAGCTCTGCGAGAGTCAGCACATACGGCGCTCTTTTGCCTCAAGTGTTGGAGCTGATCAGAGCAAGTTGTGCCAACACAGGGTTGTTTCGTCAAGAGGCTGTGTAAACCGCCATGTTTTTTCCTTCACACAGCCCGACAACTATCACTGAAGACTCCGCTACTACCTCTGCCAAAGCCACTCTTGATCCAATCAATACATATCCACTAAAGCCACATGGAGAGACCACAGTCTCTCTTAAATCAAGTGGTAAAAATCCCGCACAATAGTTCAGGTATCACCTCATTGTTGAAGATAATATATTTCAATTGTCTGTGTAATGTGCGAGCTGGATTGGAAGCAGATGAAAGAGATAGTGTGACATTTTTATTCATTATCGGATTATTTTTCCTGCTCCGTTGACCCCATCTGGTGAGTACATTTTTTCATGAGTTCTCTTTCACTGAGCAAAAAATCAGCCTCATCTGAAATTCACATTTTACAATAGATGACATTTTAAATGTCGATTACGTCATACACAGCCACAGGATTTCTCCTGTCTTCCAGGCTTAGTTGTGTAAAAAAACTACTACTGCTATCAACTGCAAATCTTCGAGGCATAAACATATAAAGTTAAATCGTTCCGTACAGTGAGGACGGAGTTCCTAGATTTTACTGTTACAATGTATTTGTCACATATGAGCATGGTGTAAAACTAAAAAATTCAGTCTCAACGCAGCGCTCAACTCGCAGCGTGTTGCCCGGACTCTGACCCCAGGTCACGCTGACCTCACGGCATGTGTGCTCACGAACTAAAGTATCCCGAACGCGAGGAGCCTTTCAAGAACCAAATTATGGTACGAGGTGGTGGAATCAGGCGTTCATCAATTTTTCACAAATATATTGAACTCAATACACTAGCGCGTTGCCTGTAGAAAGCACTGACCTCGCTCAAAGGCCCACATGAGCGCCGTCTGCTCCTCTCTCTTCTCGCTGTCCCCGCTCTGATCGCTGGCAGCCGCCACGAGGTTCATGTCCCCGCGGTTCTCCAGGAGGAACTGTACACACCTCAGGTGGCCGTGGTAGCAGGCACTGTGCAGGGCTGTGTGGCCGTCCTTGCCCTGGTAGTTAATGTCCACGCTTTGCTGCTCCAGCAGGAATTTGACCAGCTCCAGGCTTTTGCCGTACGTGCAAGCACTAGGGGAAAAAAAAAACATGGAAGAAAACTGAATACAACTGAACTGATGATCACCCATCGTCGAAGAAAAGAGGGTCCATTTTTGTTCAAGTGGTTCATTTGAACAGTGTCATTACAAAACAGAAAAAAAATGTACGGGAGGAAGTGGAAAGTGGTCATTTGTACTGGTGATTGTCTTGGACAAGAGGTTGTTAGAACAGGTTTAACTGTAACTTCTGCTTCTTCATTATTCACTTGACAAACACACCAGTCATCCAGACCAACTCAAATGTTCTCTGACAGTTCTCGCTGGAAATTGGAAAGGAGTAGAAAATGGGGAATGACTAACTCTTATTATTTACACGCAGTTCGAAAACAAATCTGTGGTTTTAAACCTTTGCTAAATGAAGAAAAAAACAGTACAAAAACTCCAAGTGGTGATATCTTAACTGCATGTAAAAATGATGTCGATTTAAGGGTTGTGTCCCTGCTTTTAGATGTATTTCCAAGGAAATAACCAACTTTAGACCAATATACCAGAGTTACAGGACACAAAATAATGAGCAATAGGTTTAACTCTTTCCGGACAGTTTTTTGGGGGTCTAGACATAATTAACTTGTGGCTCGATTTGACTATGCAGGTTTTGTACAAAATAACTTCATAGAAGCATAACTATGACTCCAAACGTAACATGATATATCAAATTGAAGGAAATTGAATGAGGAATACATTCCAACATGAAACAAGGATTAATTTTGAGCTTAAGTATGCATTAGAAGGGTTAGAAATGGCAATGGTGATGAGAAAAATGAATTTTGATGGAAAAAATTACATTCACCAAACATATGAAAGCAAATCAGCATAGCTGTCTTATCATATAAAGGCCAAGAGCATAATCCATAAATTTCTGAAAGTGCAGCTTTTTCTTTGAAAACAATATTCCAATTTTTGTTTAAGTTATGATATTTTCACTGAGTCCGGTTACATCGTTTTGTTGATGCAAGACCGCAAGAACTAATTCACTCGTTTTTCCTCAAACCCACACTTTGACAAAGTGAAATTAGATGTTTTCGTTTCCTAAATCCTTTCCAAGTTTTTCAATAGCTATAAGAAGTAATTATAAATGACAGACCGTGTTAAAACGAAAAAATACTGAGGCACCCTATCACAGCCGATATATCGGCGACACATCCGGAAAGGGTGAAGAGATACAGCTAACAATAGTACTTGGTTACGAGTCAACAAACTTTAAAATTTACGAGTTCTCAAAATTTAAAATGTGATATATGCAGTTGTTCTATTGAGCCCTTTATGAGTCAACATCCTTTCGGTAAAAAAATAACTAAAAAAACAAACAAGAACCCCCCCACCACCACACACGAAAACCAGTACTGAGTGCATGCCTCACCTGTGCAGTGGTGTTTCACTAAAAATGTTCTCCATGATCAGACTCTCTTGTCCTGTCTGAGCCACCAGCTGTTTGGCAATCTCCAGCTTGCCGTTGTAGCAAGCTCTGATGGATCAACACAAGTTGTATTCATCAAAAATGGCAATAATAATTTTGACTGCTAAGTGTAAGATTCCCCCATACAAGCATCGTTTTGAAAAGAGACAAAATACGGAGACTTACACTGAGCAGTCGCTTTGCCTCAAACCCAACTGCTGTTGATATTGTGTTTATGTTTATAATCATAATCATTTTTGACAGAACCAAGTTAACTTTTCTGCAAAATGGCTCTGCCTAAATGAGAAAAGAGAAACACATCCATGCAAAAATGGTAGTTTAGACCCAGGAAAGAGAAAGACGGATAGTAGACAAAAGAAAGGAAAGTAAAGAAGCAAGATGTACATGAGGTGGTGCCCTCTAACAACCCACAAATACAGCAACAAATTACTGACCGGCCCGGATTTGAAACAATGTGGGATAAAAAGTACGGAAACTATTTGTTACTCAGTCATAAAAGACGATCAAGTTAGTTTTTTAATCCCAATATTGTGAGGCTGAGAGATAATTAAAACACCTAGCTCATACACTAGAGTCATGATTTTTTGTATATATTAGTCTCATATCTTGTTTGTGAAGCAGAACAAAAATCTCACAAGTTTTAATAGGCTGTCTTGTCTGATGTGGGAGTCAGGGGAATTTCAGAGACAAGGGAGCTGGGAGATTGTATCGAGAGGGCTTGTTTATGGTAATAATGTGAGAGGGTCAGAGTTATCTAGGTTCAATTTAGTGTCAGTAAAAGTTTTCACAGGACATGCCAAAACAATCCTGCAAGGAACCATACAAGGAAAGAGAAAGAGAGGAAGGCAGAGAAGGAGATGGGAGGACAACATTACAGAGTGGACAGGAAAGATGATGGGTGACAATCTGAGGAGAGCAGAGGACAAAAATAGATGGCGAGAGCTGGTTTTCCAATGCAGTGGTGCCCCAACGGTTGCCCCAACCACGGGATAGAAGAAGAAGAAGAAGAAAAGTTTTGTAAGCTTTAAAAACACAATAAGGTCAAATGAGTGTCCAAGATTAAAGGTAGGAAAAGAATGAGGAGAGAAAATGACGAAGAATGTTTCGAAGGAAAGAAGACGCAAACCACACAAGAGTGTCGGCCAACCACCCAGTAATGTCATGTTGGGCAGAGAAAAAGTAAAATAGATAAACAGAAACAACAGTATGTGCAAATAAGGAATTTTTCTCCAGGCTGGGAAGAGTTACACCAAACTGTCTCTAAACCAGGAACTCACAGGTGGAGGGGCGTGTCTCCGTAGATGTTGGCCTCGTGGGGCACAGCCTGGTGGTCCAGGAGGTAGTGCAGGGTGACCAGGTGACCAGACTTGCAGCAGAAGTGGAGAGGGGTGTGTCCTTCATTATCTTTCACATTCACTGTCAACAAAAGCCACATCACAATTATATATAATATTTGCTGTCAAAAATGTTAGATTTCGTTTTAGTAAGAGTTTAATGGTTGAAGATTAAAGGTGTCACTGTAGCGTAACATATTTACAACAGGAGGAGGGATACAGTGATGGATGTTTGATAGGAAAGAAAGAGCCAACCACATCAGAGCACCAGTCAACCACCCATGTCAATCATTTGTTAGCTTATCTGTGTACTGAGAAGCACATCGACACAATAACAGTCACTTTGTGCAGAGAAATAAAATAAGACAGACAGAAACAGGTTACATTAGTGGCACCCTCCAACCACAGACAGCTGTCAAAAACGGCCTCATAACAATTACATTCACTGTCAACTCAAGTCATACAACAAAGCATCTCACAAAAGCTGTTTGTGTTTATTAAATGATTTAGTAAGAGTTTTACAGCACTTGTAATACAATTGGGTCATATAAGTGCGGAGGATTAAATGTGATACATGGGAGTAGCAAACACAGAAAATGGAGGAGAGAAAAGGACAGACGTTTGATAGAAAAGATAGAGCAAACCACACCAGAGCACCCACCAACCACCTACTGTGGGTTGAGTGAGTTACAGTTTGCTACAGGTCAGCATGACAATAGAAATCACCCATTGTCAGCAATGAATGAGCCCAACATGAACATGATGCAAAATGAAGAGAAAGGAATAGACCTACTGACCATGAGAACAGGTTGTGGAGTGGCAAGGTTGCCAACAAAGCAAAACTACTTGACGGGAGACTTATGATGAATAAGCATGAAGACAATTACTAAAATATGTCCAAGAGCAGCTGAGGAAAAAAGTAATGCTCAGTGGCTACTAGATTTACAACTTCAGCAACAACAATAATGAGAATGAAGAGTGGGTCTGGAACATTTTATATATTCTGGTACTCTTGAAATTTTGGGACGAAGGTGTCATCCCCCACTATTTTAGGCCCATTACCATCAGCCTTTTGTTGCGAAGTTCCTTCCACCAAAAGCTGCATGATTCTCAGGTTTGCTTTCGAGCTGGCGAGATGGATGGGTCTGTCACCGACGCTGCCACTGATGTTGATGTCGGAGCCATTGCTGAGGAGAAGCTCCACAACCTGGGACAGGTAGAAAGAAGAGAACCAGGACTGAAGTCAACTACACGGTACTTGTATCAGTCACACTGAAAGTAAGAATTTCAAGTTCACAGAAAAACAATTTAGATCATTCAGGAGGTGGGATGACTGTTGGAAATGAATCCAGGGTGTTTCACGTCAACATCAACACAATTAGGTCATTCAGAAGGCGAGATGAACGTCAGAAATGAATCCAGGCTATGTGGGCCTCTCCATCCAAGCACAAAGATAGGACACATCTGAGAAATCGAACTGTAATCCTTTGAGTGTAAGGCAAAGATGTAAAAAATTACACAATATAATATGTTGTTAGTAGCAATTGAAAACTATTTTACAATTTGGATTCAAAAGACAGAGCGACTATTGTCTCTTAAAAATGATGATAATTGTAATTAATTCATAATCAGAAAAAAAGCTGTCATTGTCATCATTTTTTCTCTATTTTTTGTTATTCTAGCAAATGATGATGAGACATTTCAACTCGCTTCACAACAAAATTTCATCAGGCTGGCATAAAAAAAACCACAAAGTAAAAGAAGAGTAAACCGAAAGGAGCATCCATCACTTGTAACCTAGTCGAACTTTACGGGAATGAAGATAGGTTCTGCATAGTCCAAGTGTCACAGCCTTTTTTTGCTTTACTTCTCTATTTGCGTCAAACATGAAATCTGCATTTCAAAAGACACAAGTTCCGCAAAAGAGATGTACAGCTTAACAGTCAGTCAATTTTGTTCAAACTGACAAACCCCCTCATAATATTTGTACGTCTATTCATAGCTTAAACTTGCACACACACACACACACACATATACACAGGACAGTACATTTCTTCCACATACATAAAATTCAAACCCTTGATCCACACTTTAAGTGATCTACTACAGAATACTGACCAATTCTTCAGTCAGCAAAAATACAAATCTCCTTCTGGGACACATACCTTTTCATGGCCAAAATGGCAGGCAATGTGCAGAGAGGAAAACTTGACAAGATCCCCCATGTCAATCTTAGCACCACTGTCTAGTAGAATCTTGGCAATCTGAAAACCAACAAAATGATTAACAGACATAACACTTTACATTCTCAATCAAGTAGGCATGAAAAAAAATCTTCAAAAATCTACATCACAAGAAGATGTAACTAATGACAAAATTTAGTTTCTGTGTGAGCTACATGAGCCATTCTCAAAAGGTGATAAGTTCTATAACACCTTTTTCCTTTGTTGCGTGTCAAACTTAGAAGAATTTGTTTAAAAGCATGCTTTCTAAATTAAGAAATGAACAAATCTTTACTGTTTAATAGGGAATCAATCCAATTCTACAAGTGAAAGAATGAAAGACAATGATTTTTTAAAGTATTGTGTTTATTGCGTTTATTTTTGTAGCAATTCTGTACATTTAATTTACCTCATGGTGGCCGCACATTGCAGCAATGTGTAGGGAGCCAACTCCACTGTGCCCAGCCTGATTCACATCAGCTCCATAAGTGACCAGCACTTCTACTTGCTCTGAATCGCCCTGCAAAGGTATTACAAATATATTGGTTTTCCCACAAGGTACTGGAGGTTCTCATGGTCGAGAGGTAGTGATCGGCTATCTTCAAAGGTCTTGGATTTGAAACTTGACAGCGACCCCCTAAAAAATTCTGTAAAATTTTCTCCTTTAACCTCATTTGACGTAGTCTAATTCAACTCACTTACTACTGGGCCCTTTCACCAGTCACAAGCGTTGAAGACTGGCGTTTTTCGGAGTATTTCAATAAATCACCACAACTCTCAAAATTACCCTATTGTAATTACTTTTTGACACAGTAAAGTAACATTCAAGCTTAATCTAATACAAAAAACTAAAGTTGTCTAAGTCTAATACGTTAATTTGTATGATCTTTAAAAAATTAGCATGAATTTGATTTTCCGAAAAATTTTCAGAGACGTGACAGGTAGAATGAAATTCACAACAACAACAAAAATAAAAGTTCAAAGTGTTCTGTTTTGATTTGTATGCATGTATGAGTGTTTGGTGAAAATATAAAAGCTGGTCTGTGCGTTGATTCAGACCCATACACTGAATTACATGAGACAGATGTATGGCACGACGTTGTGATTTCGTTGCGCGAACAACACCAGTACTAGAGTGCTAGATCTAGCCCTAAAACTACGACTCGGGCCGTGTTCGGATACATCTCCAGGGTCCTAACTATCAGACACATAATATTCTGAGACACTAGAACTAGTAAAACGTACAGAAGTATCGAAAACGGCGAAATTATGTGATTCTTGTTCATGCGACTTCTTCGACCGTTACTACGACGTGACTGTCGGATTACTATCAGCCGTATAGAAAAAACAAAGCGCGAGTTCCGGTCAGTTCAACCCCCTTCACCTTCAATAACTTAAAAACTACGGGCCCCAGAGATACGAAACGAAGTCTAAGTAGCTCAGGCTTGGCCAAACAAGGATACGAGGTGGGTCACGCGATCCGTGCGTGATTTATAGAGCGAAAAAAAAATTCCAAAGTTGGTCACGCACGGCTTGTGGGAACCGTAGCGAGCGTCCCGGCGGGGGTCACGCAACTGTTGTGTGAACCGTCTGAAGTGAGTTAATGTTCTGTCAGCTGCTTTCATCTCCACTTTCTTCCCCCTCCCCTCTCAAATCCCGACTTACTCTGAGCTCCTCTCTCCTTTATTCCTGAATCTTTCTACAACTACCCCCTGGCTCCTCCTTAACACACCCTGATTATAAGGTAGGTAAACTCAGAGGTCCCCTGTGCAAGTTGCCCACATTAAAGATCCCATGGAAGTCCTAAAATCAATAAGAGTAGGCTTTTGTCGTCATCCGTGCAAAATATTAAAATTTAATTCTTATCAAAACTGAAAATATTCTAGTCAGAATAATAACATAAAGAGTACCAATGAAATTGAAATGTGACTGCCTGAAGGCTAGGGCCCTATTAAGTTGGAAAAACAGTCATACATGTAAAAATCAGCTACGCCGCAGATAGAAGAACCAGCAGTTGACTACCCCTGATGTCCAGGAGAGGAACTCAAAGAAGAAGAAGAAACCTGGAACTGAAGGCTATGCCATGTAACTTACATGACAACAAAAGGCACTGTATAAAATATATTATAAAGACCAAAAATTATTGTCTAAATAAGAAAATAATTATGAGAATGTCAAATCTTAAGTCTTTAGTTTATGAAATGAAGAGATGAATTTATTAAACAAGAGGAGGACCAAGTTCTGAGATAAGAGACACACCTGAAAGCTTAAAGTTCTTTAGGGTCAGGCGAAAGAAAGACAAACTGAACTGACAGAGAGATGACCCCTAAATTCTGTGCATTGGGTGCAAAAGGGACATTGTTTAGAGTAGGACAGAGAGATAGAAAAGAGTTATGACCTAATGGTGATTCAATACAAGCAACCAAGGTAACTGCAAAAATAGGGAAAGAGATTTGTCCACTTGTTTAGGTATCTCAACTTTGGGATTTATTCATATTTTCTAGAATGTGACAAAAATTCAAAGAAAATGATCTACTTATAGGTGAATCTGGAGCATGCCAGCAGAGGAAAGCCAGCCTCCTAATGCATGTTCAAACATGGGGTAAAGCATACCTATGTCAAATGTGGGATCAGTGGTAACAGTCTTTAGCTTCCAGCCAAAGAATGGAACATGCAAAATTAGTAACAGTAACCATTTACCTGACATCAATGAGAATGAAGCTGAAGAAAACCCTCCCCCAAGGTTTGCCTCCAACAACTAAAACTGTTAAGAGTAGCAAAGATGTTTTCAGAAAAAACAACAACAAAAAAAAACAACAGAAGACCTCTGGAAGTGTTAATGTAAGATTACCCGGTACACAGACAGCTGGAGGGGAGAGAACTGGTTCTTGCTGAGAATGTTCACACTGGCTCCTTTCTTCAGCAGTCTTTCAAGCTGACTACAGGGGGCTACAAAGGAACAGAAAAAAAGAAGAAAAACACTATGCATGAACATGGAGGTTGGTAGGGGTTTAAAAAATAGCAAACAAATTATTTCTCATTGCAATAATATTTGACAGACAGCTGAGCAGCAACAGTGCTGAGCCCTTTTCCAAACATCATTGAAACTAATTGGATAATAGACATTTCGAATATTCGACCTATTGAATATTTCATGTTTTAAACATTGAACTTTTTCAACATAGCCTTTCTTGAGTAGGAGTGTTTCTGGATTTAAATAATAGGCTTCCATCCTCATCACTGCCCTTCTAATCCTGCATCAGGGCATACTATAGGCAAGGAATAAACACTTTCAACCTTTCCCAATCCTTGGCCAGACTCTTGATTATATTTAATGTATTTCAACTCTTCTTTACATTTTTTGTCTGTAACTCTTCTCCAGGTTCCATGTGGCCTTCCCCATGATCCCTTACCCAGTGGATTCCAATTCGACACTTTAGCTGCTGCAGTACCTTACTTAAAACTACTTTGCCCAAAGGTATAGTCCCATGAGAGTTAACGGTTTACTACTCATATCAACTGCTCACCTCCAGCAATGCAAGCAATATGCAGCAATGTAAGGCCTGTTTCCGTCTTCTCATGACAGTCTGCTTCTGTCAGCAACTGTTCCAACTGACACAGGTCTGCCGTGCTGAACAGAACAAAAAATATTTTTTTTCAAATGTTTGAGCAAAGAGAAGCAATTAAGGTCATTTAGTGCGGGGGAAAAGTAAGACAGACTGACAAGAACAAAAAAGGGCAGTTAAAGAGGTAGGACCTACCAGTATCAGAGAACAGAAAAGAGAAAAAAAAACACACAACAAAAAAACCCCAAACATGTCTCTGTCAAAGGATAAAAATTAGTCCCTCCAAAATGTGCTTGATCGCCCAGAAAAGTCGAGCCATATGGAATTAAGTTTTAGTCTTGCAATGTGACAAGAGGATGAATCATGTAGCTAATACCATAACAGCAGGAAAATTTACTTCACAATAGTGAAGCAAATTTTTCTGGCTGTTATTCTAAATACTGACTTTGCTGCAGCTTGCTGCACTTCATTCCAGTCACTTTCTTTAGGGCGCAGCTCCTCAATGACCTTCGACCTGAACAGGGCATAACTCTCACTGATCTTCTTCTTGAGCTCATCTGAACAAGTGAAAATAACACCACATCATACAAATCTTGTAGGAAGTAGGATAGGATAAGATAAGATAAGATATGATCAGTATTGATTGTCCAGATCCTGGCACATTGACATTGGTTTGTAATATAATGTTGCATAAATATAAGCCTGTGTCAGAACCTGAGCATTTAACTATGTGTGAACCAGTATTGTTTAGTAGGCTACTCCTTATAGAAAACATACACTTATTTATTATAACTGTTTGTTGTTACATTTATTAATATTTCTTGAATTTGAGTGAATTAAACTTCGACAGCCTGTCTAACACATCTCAAACCTGTACTGAGTCACCTAGAACTACAACTCTGACTCATCCACTAAGTTAATGAGCAGTACTTTATGACAAGTTAGCTTTGCAAAAAAGAACATCTTCCCTTGAACAGAATTTGATCAATGTAACTGAAAAGAAGTAAACAGAACAATGAACACCTACCTACCATCAACCACATACCAGATTAAATACAAATTCAGAGCTGCTATAAAGTCTTACCAGTACAGGAGATGGGGGGCCGGGACTTATAGTTGCCCATTACCGCTTATCTGTATGGACGGGGCTCTGCCTCATCACATTGCCACAATATATTGATGTCTCAGTAAATCAGTGTTTCATCTCTCTGCACAAAGAAAAAAGGTGATACATATAGCAATACAATATCATAGCTACAGTAAAAACTTGTCTAAAATTATGCACTTATTTATATTATCTTAATCCCACACAAATAGCCATGAATGTTTGAACTAATTTTGAGATTGAATCAGTCCCTGGAATATCAACAGTGGGTTGCTGGGAAACATTAAAAAAGACGTAGAATTTATTCTTCGTGAATAAAAAAATCCCCAAAAATTAATTTAAAAAAACCCCTCCAGCTTTTTTGTGTTTTGTTTTTAGTCAGTTTAGTTCTCACTACAATTACAGTTAATAAACCATGACTCTTTCAGCTGTAAACTTGAAGGGCCTGTAAGCACCCAGGTACTTAAGTTATTTATAGTGCCTGGTCTGGTTTATGATGAAATGATCAGCGGATAATTGCAGGTTTTCTTCTCAACCTCATATAACTTTGAAACCAGGAAAATATGAGAGCTGGTGACTTTAAAAGATATATGACAAAGGCTTGGAAGTTTCATAGAGGCCCATTATGCTAATAAAATACACTTCTTTCTGTCAAAAGTTAAATAAAGCAATCATGCTCTGGCTCAGTTTAAAATTAATCACTTCTGTACCACTTAGTACTTTTTAAGCAAGAAACAAACTTTACAACTGGAACTCCTTGTCCATTATGACATATAAAAAGCAACACTACCATACCAATAAACATTTATTTATATGCAAACAGAAACTTGTCAGTTCAGAATGAAAAATTTTTGTAAAATGATTTCAGATCCAGGCAAAACAAAGAAAACGCATTCTTCTCTCAATATTCCATGGTATCATGTTATGGATTTAATGCTCCTTCCAATACTGTATTGTCATTTAAGAAAGGACATTTGAATGCCCATTTGATTTATAAGGCTAAGCCTTTAAAACTCCTAAAGTGAAAACAACCTAAGTTCAAGAACTCCCCATTATAGAGAATTGGAGCACAGCACTATAGCCCGGCATGATGCTGAGTCAAGTCCCCACCTGGAACCAACCCCCCCACCCCCACCCTTCCTCCCCTTTAAACAAATTAAGTGAACCACAAAATTATCAAAAATGAGGCAAAATATAGAACTATTAAAAAACATCAAATTTTATTATACCTCATAAACTTTTGATTTGTGCCAGATGTAATGTTGAATACAAATAGGAAAAATGTTTTTTAGTAGACGTTTTACGGCGCTTGCAACTGCATATAAAGTCATATGAGCACCAGAAGATTAGAGGTGTTACAAGAGAGTAACAAACATAAAAAAGAAGAAGGGGAGATAAGGACGATAGATGTTTGATAGGAAAGAAGAAGCAAACCACACCACAGCACCCGCCAACCACCTACCATGTAAAATGATACTATCATTGCAAACAAAAATTATGGGACAACATGGCTTGGGACAAACAAATGAGAACAGTGAGCGACTTGCAAATATCAGCTTTGTCATTGGAGGCTCTGTTTTTCCTCACAAGAATGTACTGCCGACCAACCCGCAATGCATGCATATTGTGGTATAGCGGAATGGCCGATTGCAGGAAATGCGCAATCGGGCAGGTTTCTATAACATTAACTTATTGCCGAAAGAATTACCGTAAATATCCGTAACTACTAGTACTAGATGATACGAAGGCGAGTACGGATCTTTTGCTACGGAATTTCGGTAGTCCCACGCTGTTGCAGCTTTTTACGGAGGGAGCTGATAATGAAGGAGGAACAAGTACGGAAATGGCAGAAAGTACAGATTTCCGTAGAAATACGGAAGAGTGGAAGCACTGATCATATTATAGCACACAACCCCTATCACACCAAGCAATAACACCTAGGTCTTAGACAGCCACCGTAGAGACTCCACAGTCATAAATTGTGCATTGGCCCGTGGCGTTGTGGGCGAGCCGTCATAATCCAATCACCTATCGTTGATGTAAGGGGTAGCCTAGTCCCTCCAACCGATCATGTTGTTTTTGCCCCTCCTGCTGTTGACCAATAGGTTTATGTAACAAATTTTCAGCTGCTGGTGAGGAAAGCTTGTGATCCCTCATAACCCATAAGCCCAGCCAAGAAATCATACACACAAATCGTTTGTAAGTGAGATGAGTGGTCTGTAACAAAGTAACAATGGATGTCAACATGAACTTGTGACAGAAGTGTCGCTCTTTCTCCGAGTGGTGGCGACCAATGTGTTTGTTTTACAATAACACTCGGTCCTCCTCGGGTGACACATTTAGATCTAGTTTTTAAATTGACACCCTTGCACAAAAGCAGCAACAACAAAAAAAAAACCCCAACGAAAACAACAACAACAATGCATGTGGCTAACTTCGGGGCGCTTCTTCGGTAGTTCCCACCCCGCAATTGTTATTCGTGGGTTTTGGCCCCAAGAGTAGTGTGTCAGGACTAATAAAAATAAGGTGGTGGTTTCAGGGGGCATGCCCCCCTGATTTTACCATAAAAATTTGATGTTTTTCAGTTGTTAGGTCGCCGCACATCAAACATATAGATCTAGATGTAGATCTAGGCTCAAATAAGAGGGGTGGGAACTACCGAAAAAGCACGAACTTCGGTTGGGACCTCAGAAAGTTTGAGAAAGGAATGGTTTGTTTTCTTCATCTCGATCAGTCCTGCCTAAGACGGCCACTTTTCTCCTTGACAATGGGCCGCCGTCTTACACAGGTTCAACTATAGTGACAATAGTGTCAATAGTCACTTCGTAATTTCAAATTCAATGACTTGTAAAGATTTGTCAGGTGTGCGAGTTTCAAGATTCTAAGTAAATCTAAATGTCCGTTTCTGTATTGATCATGGAAGTGTGAGAATAGAAATAGGATCTACCTCTCACTCCGGGTGAGACTTGCCAGCGTAGGCTATTCTCACCCGGTGTGAAACAAGACCTGTTTTTCCTCATTTCGGAATACTTTCTATCGGTGTGGATGATCAAATTGATAAAAGCCAAGAAAAAATTACGTTATAGCACAAAAGTAAGCTAATTTGATCGTCTTCAAAGATGCTATGGCTATTTCACTTTTCGAATCGAGCCGAACTACGCGGGTCACCATTTTGTTTTGCCTGGAAGTTCTCGCAAGATCTACTCCTCCCCTCTCTCTCTCTGAATACTGTCTATCGGTGCGGACGATCAAATTAACCAAAACAAAGTTTTAAAATGATGTTAAAACACAAAAGTAAATTAATTTGGTCGTCTACAAAGATGCTACGGCTGTTTAACTTTCCGAATCGAGCTGAACTACGCGGGTCGCCATTTTGTTTTGACAGGAAGTTCTTGGGCTACTCCTCTCTCTCTTTCTCTCTCTCCACTGCCCACAGACAAAATTGCACGCTTTTAGGCTAACACTAACAGTAGTAATAGAACGTTTTATAAGACAGAGATAGCTAAAGAGAGAGAGTAATTCTGTGGTTCAGGGTGAACGCTTACTGGTTGGCCTAGGCTATACTATAACGGTGAACACCCACCGGGTAAGAATAGCCAAAAGACTCGCCTGCGCTATTCTCACCCGTAGTGAGAATAGAATAGAGGTGCGGCCATTGATCATCATCATGAAAGACAGTTGCAGTTAGATCTAGATCTAATCTAGATTCTAGATCTACTAACAGAGAGAGAGAGATAGAGAGAGAGAGAGAGAGAGAGAGAGAGAGAGAGAGAGAGAGAGAGAGAGAAAGTTCACGACTCAACTTCAACGAAACAAGAAGTTAGAAGATCTACTTTGCTCACCGGTTCTCCCAACAGAAGGAAGGGCTATCTCGATCTCGATCTAGAATGCACTTCAGTAAAGCAGTGGATAAAAGCAACAGGAAACATTAAAATTTATGACAGTGATTTCCATTCAACACAAAAAAAACGAAGCGTAGGCTAGAACTATTCATTTCCAAAACATTACAAGACATTTTACAGGCTCAGTGCTCTTCTCTTCGCCGACGACGATAGATTCTAATTTCAACCCAAAGAAGAGTTCCACTCAATATTCTCCAACGACATGATTACCTAGATGAGCAAGATAAAGGGAGATAACAGTAGCATTTATGCATGGCGTAATTTTAATATTTCGACATGGGGACAATAATTACGTTATATGTAGGCCTAGATTTATCTCTTTTAGCCTGAAGCGTTCTCTCATAGAATTTTAACGTCTTCTCTCTCTCTCTCTCTCTCTCTCTCTCTCTCTCTCTCTCTCTCTCTCTCTCTCTCTCTCTCTCTCTCTCTCTCTCTCTCTCTCTCATGTTGCGCAACTTGTTGCCAAACATATTACAGTGCGGTCAGAAATTCGTGGCGCATCTTATCTTCAAATATCTCTTTATCGGGTGAACCAAGGTCACCCATACTTTGCACAGCATTTTGCATCAGTTTGTCTTAACTTAATCATATTTTTCAACAACAATTTAGGCCCGATTAAAAAAACTTTTCTTCATAAATTTATATAAAATACTGTAAATCTCCATCACGCGGAAAATGTGATGGTTCACAGCACTTCCCGCTTCTCGCACACATTTTGCATACGCATACATATGTCTGCTCCGCTCTATATCAGTCGTAAAACGCACTGTGCTACTATCAGCTACGAGGCTCGAAAGGCAAAAAAGTGACTTTCCATTAAATGTTTGTTTTTTGGATACACTGTATATTGAAAGTTTGATGTCTTCTGCTTCATTCAAGATAAAAATAAACAACTATAATCGACTATAAATATTTTATTTTGATTTATTTTGGAGGTGTGTGTGGTTTGTTGTGAGCTTGGGTAACGAGATAAAGGAATTTGGGCCTTGCTAGTGTGTAGTTGTGAGATTATTTTTAGGATCAATGCCTCATGGCCACCTTTGCTTCAACCAAAGATTCTCCATTGGTGGAAAATCTTTGCTCTAACGTTCTTCATTTCCAACTACTTTTAGATTTTGACCCCTTTTCGAGCATGAACGGTCTGAAATGTAAACAACTCTGATTGGTAAAACGGAGTAACAACGGTAACTTCTAGCTCACTTACCAAGCTTGTTTCCGTAAACAGCTGACTGTGTGGGCATGCCCTGCTAGCTGCTATCGTCTGTTGATCCTTCAGTTTTACACTTGGATTGATTTATTAAACAATTCGTTTTTATTGTGTTTTAGAGCTTTTAAAAGATTAATTAACCTTCCTTTAGACTTCTCAGAGCGGACTGCTCCTTACCAAGAGGCCACCGAGGTGGTCTATGTGCATGTGTGCGTATGTGTTGGTGTGTTTGTATGTATGTGTGTGTGTGTGTGTGTTCGAGTGTGTGTGTGTGTGTGTGTGTGTGTGTGTGTGTGTGTGTGTGTGTGTGTGTGTGTGTGTGTGTGTGCGCGCGTGCTCTCTCTTGTGTTTATGGTGCTACTGCAAACGAATAATCAGGTAGCGTATACACGGCACGTAAGCCGACTCGTGGCCTTCTGAACGCGTGGTTTCGGTGAAATAGGGGTAATTCAGATCTCTGTTTCTCTGCTCTTTTGCTATAAAACACCAAATGCTGAACATTTTGAAAAAGTTCAGATTTTCTTCGTTATAATAGTGTAAGTTGTTTGTATATCCGGGTATTTGGAGCTGGAGAATTGCCGTGGAAAGGGAAGCCCCTCGCGGTTGCAAGGTCCCCCGGTTCAAAATTGACACCCATGCTTTCGAATCCTTTGCAGAAAGATTGATGATTTAATACCGTCTTTTTATCGGCGGAGAACTATACAGCTTTGAGCGTGGTTTCCCGTGGTTATTACTTTTTGCCTTTGGCGTTTAGACAGAAAACCTTGAAGAAAAAAAAATCTAAGTTTTCAAAGATCATTTTAAACACGAAATGTGTAAAATACCGGCTAAAAAAGGTACCAATAGAAAGAACAGTTCTTTTAAAAAAATTAGAATAAAGTCATCGGCTTGGAATTATTTTGCATGAGTCCTTCTGAGAAACTACCGGGAACACTCAGTATACTACAGTATTGAGCCGGCTCGCTCGCTTGCAAATGCTGGTGCGATGCCGGCAGAGACAACGCTCGGTGTTTTTATTGAAATAACGACAGATCATTGTGTTTTAATGATCTCACAATCTTGAGAAATATTAGGCTTCATTTTGATGTTATCGTGATTGTACCCTTTTAATGTAGAGATGTTTGGTGCTCTTGGTACTCTTTTATTATCTGCCACACATGGGGTTGCAACCAGTTAACGACTTCAGCAATATCTTATTATTATGTTAAATTGAAACAGCTGCCATTCTCTAAAAACATTGACTGACAGGTAAAAGTTTGGTACCAAACGTCTCAGGAGACTTAGGCCTTTCATATGAATTTGGCATACAGCTACTTTGAAAATTTAGTATCTGGTACCTATAGTATAATGCTAATACTTTGTTGCATTTGACGTGAAGTCCATTCTCGTTAAAAATTTGTTTGGTCCATAAGGTTTTTGCTCTGTAAATGAATAGTTTTCTACTTTTGTATGTTAGCTTGTAGTCGCATAGCCAAGACAACTGCTAAATTTTAAGTCTCTATCTCAATTCTAAGACTCCCATTGCTATGGAAACGTGTTGCTCAACTTCGGAGGCCATTTTCTCCATTTCGTGT
Source organism: Aplysia californica (assembly GCF_000002075.1). Classification (NCBI taxonomy): domain Eukaryota; kingdom Metazoa; phylum Mollusca; class Gastropoda; order Aplysiida; family Aplysiidae; genus Aplysia; species Aplysia californica. The sequence goes on along the minus strand of NW_004797325.1, from coordinate 1,321,299 downwards.
TTCCTCACCTCGCACAATTAAAAGTTCTGTATTTTTGTCAAATATTGTCATATTTACTTCTTTCTTGTTTTAAATTGTAGGGAAAATGTGATAGTTTTAGAAAATAATGTTAACTCAATTTTGAAATTTCCTTCATATGATGATATTGACCGGCAGGGACACATAGTATGGGCTACACCACAGCTTGCTAATGACACTTTTTAGTGGTAAAATTTCTTACAAAGAATATTTTTGTAATGAACACATTTTGTGCTCTAAAGGTTCCCTAAACATACGTTCAATAAGCATACTTTTGCGATTAGGAAACAAAATGATAGACTTGCTTTTAAAAGCGATATTGCCTGAGCTGTAAGCTTTTAAAAATCTGTAGAAACCATCGACTAAAGAATCTTAGGTAGTAGGCCTAGGCTACTTAATTAGTTAACTTACTTGAAACGAAAAGTGTAATTTTAAGGACTCAAAAGTGACATTACATTATCGTAAGTCCAGTGGGACTTAATTAAAACTTCAACAAAATGCAAAGCAGGTACGTTTGTTTGCACCCCAAGACACACGATCTGACTAATTGGGAGCCCAAGGGTTAAATATAATGAAGAGATTAAAAAACTATAATTCTTTCAACACTCATGGCCACCGGCGTATGTTTGTTGTAAGGTCCTTGTGTGTAATGGTTAGGCTCTTCGCTGTTGTACACTGAGGAAATTGGGTTCGGTGTCCTAGTGGGTATAGACCCCTTTGTATATCTTTTTTTTTTCGAGTGTCACCGTATGCCTGCTGGTGTGCTGAAGGCTTAGGCGGTATACCATGTCATTGCATGATCCCAGAATATTGGCCGTACCAGGGAGTGGACGTAGCAGGCCTCCTTAATAATCTAAATTGTATCGATGCGCCTGTAATATCTGTAAATTCGATGCGCCTGTATATCTGTAACCCCCCCCCCCCCCCCCGTCCTATTTGATCAGACATAAGACGGACATTAAACTTATTGCATGTTTGCTAAATACATGTATAACTTAACTGACTGGTAAGAAAAGGCAAGTGCTCCTTAGATATCGTTTGAGAACTAATGAGAACAGAAAGTGTATGGTGCTGCAATAAAGATGGAAGGTTAGAAGGCGATGGAAACGTAAATTGAAGTAAGCAGCCGCTCCAGTAGCAAGTTTCTGCTTCATAAGTTACGAAGAAACTAAGAAATAGTCATGATGGAAAACTACCCCCCACCCTCCCCTTTTCCCCCACTGACACTTTAGATAACTTTGGAGGCGGGGAGCCTGATCCCAGATGACAGGGCCGTTGCAGGCTAGGCGGGATACAGCATCGCATGAGAATTATTTTATACTGAATAAGACTGAATAAGACTCAAACTCACGTCCTCAGTGCCCTGTGGTGAAAAGCCGAACCACAACACCAGTTTTGTGACAGTTATGGAATGATCTAGTGTATTGGGAAATACATTAATTAAAAAAGGAAAAGGTTAAATATAGACCAAAGAATTTGGGGCATGAATCTACGGATATAATTAAAACAGGAAAAACATTTTTAGTTATAAGAGCTTGGGATAGATACACATCTGCATTCGACTATTATATTAGCATGTGAAAAAGGCAACTAAAATAGCTAAACATATTTCATTGTTTTATCCACCTTCATCTGTCAGTAACTACGATCTACAACATTAAATACAATACCGTTGGATTTTTAGTGCATTGAAGCCAACAAGTTTGATTAAATCTGTACTTTTAAGTCTATCAATACCAAGAAATAATGTTGGAGTTTTGGGCGTTTTTAACAAATGGCTTTAGTGAGATGAACAATAACGAAAAGAAATTATAAAGACTAATATTAGACCCCGCCTTCCATTTTGAGAGCAATAGATCCCTCCCCACCCCCAACCAATCTTGACTTTTTTAAAGGGGACATAGGGCCTTGGTAGTCTGCACTGCTCATATTGCCTTTGATGGTGATGGTGGTTAAAAAATCGTTATCGAGGGTGATGGTATATAGTAGTATGGTAATAATAGTGATAAAGTAGGCCATGGTGGCGGGAAAGATGACATTACTACTACTACTACTACTACTACTACTACTACTACTACTACTACTACTACTA
>NW_004797325.1:1315337-1316736 GCF_000002075.1 Aplysia californica | reverse complement strand
ATTTTTTATTAGTATATATATGGGGTTTTCTAGAATACAGTGTGCAGGAGTTTGAAAACATATTCACCTGCTTAAACAAATTAAGTCATTGTGCAAAAGTTGGAGAATCTATGTTCAATTGGTAAGGACATATTTCACAATAAGTTGCGCCATACATTTTTGACCGCACTATATCATTATTCAATTTTTTGACTCCCTGGTTATCATTTCATATTATCCACGCCCTACTTTTTGGCACCTGAATATAATTAATTTTGTGGTTTTCGAAGAATTACGAGGAGATATTATCTTTTTTAAAGGCAGTGACAAAATAACGAAACAGCTTGTGACCTCTCATAACGAAAACATATAATCAAAAGCAATCTAACACAAACAAGCAAACAAACAAACAAACAAACAAACAAACAAACAAACAAACAAACAAACAAACAAACAAACGAACGAACAAAAAACAAACAAACAAACGAATAAATAAACAGAGAGACAAACAAACAGACACACAAACAAACAAACAAACAAACAAACAAACAAAAAGACACGCATAAAAAAGCCATCGTCAAAGAACTAAACTAGTATTAATACTGAAAAACCAGAAGTCACGGAATCTAACAATACGTCGTGTTCAACCGCTGCCGATTTCCGTCAATGAGATTTTCGTGAAATTTCTAATCCTGTTTCGTTCAAAGCCACTGATAGATAGCAAGATTAGTGAGGAGTGTCTGTCTCATACGTCCTAATTTCAACCCGCACCTTTACTATAATAAATTGCGCTGTGATTATCTTGTTCATCCAGTTTTAATACATTTCTATTTTAATAAGACTAAGAGATAAAGATAGTAAATCGAGGGAGGATAACTCTAGTCAATGCAAATAAAAGATTTAAATAAGAAGACGAAGAAACTACCCCCTCCCCCCCTCAATGTGTCGACTATAATAATAATAATATTTATATACCGCTCCATCCTATTTCCCAGAGTAATACTTCATAAAAAAAAAAGTATTTCACATAAACAAGGAAACCAGTTTAATCACATTAGGAAGAATTTTCCAGCCATACATGAATTACGATATTTATTATACATACCTATAAGTATAATATGAACAGAAGTGAAAACCAGACACTGCAGCTACTGACACACTACAATTAAGACTTAAACAAAATTAATGAGTCTTAAGCATCCTATGCCTTATTAAGAATCAGCGAGAAGCTGGGATATTTGGGAATGTGTTCAAGAGTTCAGCAGCTTCTGAAGGTTAACAATAAAAGTCTACTTGAGTCCCCCACTCGGAGCTTGCTTGACCTGCTACGCTCATCCGGGGGTCTCCATTCTTTATGGGGCCACATGTGAAATGTCGGGACGCCAAGCGCTTTTGGCTTATTTTAACAACCATATTCGGG
>NW_004797325.1:1306336-1313771 GCF_000002075.1 Aplysia californica | reverse complement strand
CCTCTCATTCAAAGGTCCCGGGTTCGAATCCGGGTAGCGACCGAAACATTTTCTTCTCTAAAATTGTCTCCTTTCACCTCCTTTCCTGCTCTCTAGCAATGTTCTGTTGTCTGCTTTCAATTCCACTTTCTGCCCCCACCCCCTCACCTCCTTTGCCCCCTCCTCTGGGCTCCTGACTCTTTCTGCAGCCTTTCTACTGCTACTCCTTGGCTCCTCCTTACTGCTGTCTTTCTGCCACACCTAGATCTACACCTAGCCTTCTCGGACAAGGGCGAAAAATCTCGGAGGGCCCGTGTGCAAGTTGCGCACGTTAAAGATCCCTTGGTGGTCTAAAATCGATAAGAGTAGGCTTCGGCCGCCACCCAGGCAAAATTCACAATTTCCTACCAACTGAAAATAATTAGGTGTGCCCCGCACGCTCATATGACCTATGCAGTTGCGAGCGCCGTAAAACACTTTACCAAAAAAAAAATATAAAAAAAATAAATATTTATATATATATTATATATATATATATGAACGTCATTAAAAAACGCAACACTTCGTTCGCAAAGTCTGAACACGTTTGTATCAAATTAATATTTATTATTAAAAGAAGTGTTTTTTGAAGTTTATTCAATTTCCAACATGTGAACCATTCTGATCATACACTTAAACTGATTTCGATACATCGTTCTCTTTCTTTCGGAAAAACAGAAATCGAAACTCAATAAATAATGTCTCACCTTTAGTAAATTGTATGGCCATCAATAACATAGTTTATACCGACCAAAACACTTCTTCACATGGATTTTATGTTGAGAAATTTTGTCCCTCTTTCGCGGCAGCGCGATCTCCCAATAGCTGCAGATTCGCAGAACGGCACACATTTTGCGGTTCAGTTCATCATATAAGTGCGGTGTTGGAGACGTTTCGGGTATATCCACTGGCCAGTCCATGACATTCATGGTATGCTTTTCTAGAAACTGTGTTATTTGCTAACTGGGCAGAGTAAGGACAGGAGTGTCGTGTTGGATGGCTGAGAGATTCTGATTTTTTCTTTAAGTGCTGTTTGGCACCGCGAAGACGGCGCTGTTGTCGCAGCTTCGTTAATTGCAGTCCTAAATAAGGCGTTCTTGATCTACGTCCTGAACTTACTGCTCCGCGCCTCACACTGATGAAAGAAACAGTTTCACGCCCTCCATACATGCCTTGCGCTGTTACCTTTGAGGAACGAAACGATTTCGCAGATGCGACAGCAAAATCTGCATCTCTTGAACAGGGCTGGTCACTCGAGACTGTCCTATTCTTTGTCCATCCCGGACATTTCAAGTGTGCTAAAATCTTTGTATAAGTCGAGAACAATACAAGCACTACATTGTACCAAGCTGTACTGCTGCGTCACAGGCAGATTTCTGCCATGAACAAGGCGGAAGCGATAGTTGCCATCAGCTTCGCTAAGTAGAGAAGTCTTGCTATGAAAGAAGTAAAAAAAAAAAATTTAAAAAAATCTAGGACTTTTGTTTGGAAAGAGCTAAGGGTCATCTTCCAGATACATAATTTTGTATGCGTTTATAATGTAGCAACTAATGAACACATTTTACTAAAGCACAGTTTATTGTATTGTGATAAAAAGTACTCATGGAAATAGTAAACATCGTGCATGGGTGTGTAGACTAAGAACTGTTCAATTGTGTCTTCAAGAATCAGGACGATCAGAGCACAATATTAGGCTTAAAAAATTATTTTTTTGAGAACGTTGCGTTTTTAATGGCGCCCAGAATAAATGTTTGTATGTGTTTGTGTTTGTGCGTGTGTGTGTGTGTTTGTGTGTATGTGTTTATGTGTGTGTATGTGTTTGTGTGCGCTTGTGAGTGCGTGCGTGGGCGTTTGTGTGTGTGTGTGTGTGTGTGTGTGTGTGTGTGTGTGTGTGTGAGTGTGTACGTGTATGTGTGTGTGTGTTTGTGTTTTTATGTATATGCGCTCATGTGTGTCTGTACGTGCATGTCTCTATTTCAATGTACAGGAATTATTCACTTCTGCTGTACAAGACAAGAACCAATTTCTGGTCGTGACATCAGTAAATGTTGCCATTATAATCGCTCTTGTCATTGTCATCGTTGTTGCCACTGTCATCTTCATTGCCATTCCTCTTCCTTGCCCAGGTCTGTTCCTAAGTGAGCCGAGACACCCACCAAAGAGGGCGAGCAACAGTATCGCCAACCGACAACTGTTTCCGCCTACCTTTTCCTCCCTGTCTCGATTCCGGGGCAGAGGAAGTAGTGGCAGGTCTGCCAGACCATCTTCTCATAGAGTTTTTAGGTAGGTAGTAGCAACTATGAAAACCTAGCATCTATGTCTTTGTTTTTTGTTGGTTTGTTTCTGTCTGTCTGTCTGTCTGTCTGTCTGTCTGTCTGTCTGTCTGTCTGTCTGTCTGTCTGTCTGTCTGTCTGTCTGTCTGTTTGTCTGTCTGTCTGCCTGTCTGTCTGTCTGTCTATCTGTCTGTCTGTCTGTTTGTTTTCATTCTTTCTGTTTTTCTTGTCGTTGTCTCCATCCTTGATTTCTTATTTCCCAGAGATACAATCGGTTCTGATCACTTAACAGGCGGGTTTTATTGCCCCTACCTGCTATAGAGCCAATCTGAGTTGACAGAGATACATCTCTACACGACGCCACTGATCGTCGCCATGGTACCCTGTAATTGTAGTTAGGGTTGTTGTGTCTTGTTCAAGGACACAACCCAGTGACCACCCACATAAACACCTTGTTACCGACCTATGCTTGACGTTTATTGTGAGTCAAAACTCACCAACCACTAGGTCATCACTTGAGCCCCCAAAAAACAAACAAACAAACAAACAAACAAACCAAACAAGAAACAAACAAAACAATAACTGCAAAACCCCAACAAAACAAAACAAAAACAAACAGCAAGCAAAAAATAAAACAAAAAAAGAAGCCCCCCAAAAAACTACTTTAAAAGACTGAATCTCCAAATAAAACATCCATCTCCACCATGTCAAAGTAAGTGGAAGAAAAGCCCTTGAACTCCCCAAAACGACTTAAACATTAAAACTTAACGGTGGGGATTTGAACAAGTGCAATTCCCGCCATAGGCCAACATGATACCAACTGAGCTAACGGCCTTTCCCGTATGCTGTTGTGAACGAAGCACATTAACAACCTCCCCCCCCCCCCCAAAAAAAAAGCAAACAGCAAAAAAAATAAAAACAATTACAACAGTTTGCTGTTATGCACAGTTATTTAGTGATATCTGACGGCATAATTTTTACTCACACCAGCGTCTTTGATGTAATAGCTAAGCTCTTTTCCTTTGCATGCAGAAGATGTGAGTTTGGTTCAAGCTTTGAGAAGATTTTTGAGTATCTCACACTGTCTTCTGAGATGCTGCCGTTTCTCACATAGCCCGGGCTGATTTGACACGCAGCGTTAAAGCAGCCTACCCCTCTTGGTTATTGTCTAAAATGTACAATATTGCTAGTAAAACTGCAGACCAAAGTTGTAAAGAAAAATATCTGTTGGTCATGACAACTAGATGTACACAAAAATAAATGGATAATATCCAACGCTGTGAGTGCTAAAGCCAACATACCAAATTACTAAGGATACGACCAAAATGGAAAGATGCTTCCAGCATATCTGATCACAACTACAAAGCTGCTTGTAAAATTGAAGACCAAAGTTATTAAAAAAAAACAATTCTTTTGGTCGTTACAGCTAGATATAGATCAACATAAAAATGGATTGTATCCAACCTTCAGGGTGCAACAACCAACATAACAACTGAATAAAGATATTTGGATGACAAAAATAGAAAGTTTTTGCCAGCATCTCAACAAAATTTACTTTTAAATATTCTTTCCCAGGTTGTAGATGATGTGTTGGTCGTTGCAACTAGTTATAAATAAAAACAAACCAATTATATCCAACACTGAGATTGTAACAACCAACATAAGAACTTACTAAAGAAATTTGAATGACAAAGATGGAAAGCTGTTCCCCGCATATCAGTACAAAACTAAGCTTGGATAGAGTAATGTACAAAGCTGCTTGTAAGATTACAGACCAAGGTTGTAAATAAATGTTCTGTTGGTCGTTACAATAAGATAAACGAAAAAATAAATGGATTATATCAGCACTGAGTGTGTAATAACTAGCATAATAACTTACTAAAAATATTTGAATGACAAAAATGAAAAGCTGCCTCTAGCATCCGATCACAACTGAGCCCGGATAGAGTCTAATAATGTGGGTGGTTGGGGGGGGGGGTGCTCTAGAGTGGCTTTCTCTGTCTTTCCTATCAAATATCTATCGTCCTGATCTTTCCTTCTTCTTTTTGAATTTGTTACCCTCTTGTAACACCTCTAATTTTCGGCACATAAAATGATCTAATTGTATTGTAAAGTGCTGCAAAACTCTTACTAAAACAAACAAACAAAAATCTGAATTATGTAGATGGGGGAGTAAGACATTAACAGTGGATAAACATCTAAATTATGTAAATTTTTAAAGGGGGAGGGAGGGGAGCAATAATTTACAACCAATTTCCCCTTGTCTCTCCCCAGGCCCAGACCCGAATATGGCGCCAGGAGTCCTCCTTCAGGGCATTTCTCCGGGTACTCCGGGAGGTCAGGATACCGCCATTACCCGGCCTACCAGCCACCTGTAGCGTCGTCTTATGGTCAGGGACCTCTCGAACCTTACCAACCACGCCAGAGCACACCGGCACCAGCAACGACCACGACCGCTGCAACAACACCGACGACTACAACACCTTCAACAACCACGCCTACCTCTCCTCCAATTACGACCAACCCGGAGACAACAGAATCCACAACTCTTTTCCTTCCCACTACAACACAGCCTGATACCACAACAGAGGAACCAGAAGTAATCACAACAGAGGAACCAGAAGTAACCACAACAGATGAACCAGATGAAACTACAACAGATGAACCAAAAATCACCACCACAGAAGAACCAGAAATCACAACTGATGAACCAGAAATCACCACTACAGTAGAACCAGAAATCACCACTACAGATGAACAAGAAATAACTACAACTGAAGAATCAGAAATAACCACAACCGAAGAACCAGAAATCATCACCACAGTAGAACCAGAAACCACCACCACAGTAGAACCAGAAATCACCACCACAGAAGAACCAGAAATCACCACCACAGAAGAACCAGAAATCACCACCACAGAAGAACCAGAAATCATCACCACAGAAGAACCAGAAACCACCACAGAAGAACCAGAAATCACCACCACAGAAGAACCAGAAATCACCACAGAAGAACCAGAAATCACCACCACAGAAGAACCAGAAATCACCACCACAGTAGAACCAGAAATCACCACCACAGAAGAACCAGAAATCACCACCAATGAAGCAGAAATCACCACCACAGAAGAACCAGAAATCACCACCACAGAAGAACCGGAAATCACCACTACAGAAGAACCAGAAATCACCACCACAGAAGAACCAGAAATCACTACCACTGAAGTAGAAATCACCACCACAGAAGAACCAGAAATCACCACCACAGAAGAACCAGAAACTACCACAACAACCACAACATCCCCAACTACAACAACACCACCACCACCCCCAACAACAACAACAACAGCAGCACCAACAACTACAACAACCGTAACAACTACAACTACAACTGCAACGACAACTAAGCCGAAGCCAGATGTCGACTTCTGCCGACCTAGAGATGTTGTAAGTACATAAAGTTGATTTGATTTTTATGTTTTACATACTAAAGTCTATGCACGTACAGCAATTTTCATTTAAGATCCCAGGGCTTGGGAGAAAGGAAAATACGGGATCTTAAAGAGACTGAATTTAAGTCTATTAATCGAGTGGGGAAATCACGGTGATATCGTTAATAATCACGATGTCTATACAATGATACCCAATGGATCCATAGATAAATCCAAATACACCCAGAGAGTGGTTCTACCAAACGGTTTGAGTTAATGGGCTACATGTTTTGTTGCCATAAACCTGTCATACCATTCCAACACTCTGGCTTGTCTTGCCGACCATAAAACTAATTATGGTAGGCCTATTTTCATAACCGTATAACTTAATTGCCAAGCCTCTTTCGTAATCCCCACCCCTTCTCCCCACCGCCTCCTAAAAGATCGAAATTATGTCGATAGAGGTGCAAAACTTAAACTACCACGCATCAGTGGATCTACAAATCTATCCCCAGGGTCGTGTCTCCCCGAGAGTGTTCCACAGGCGCATCACCAACTTCCAGTTCCGGCTGCCGTCAGGGGCTGTCTTTTCCGTCAGTGGTATGGTTTGGCCATAGACTTAAACAAGAAAACTATTCTAGACCATGCACTGTCATGGCGACCTTTCTTTTCTTTCTATTAAAACTTCGCCTCGAAGCATTTGCACCATGGATGCGCAAAGGAAAGGCAAAACACAAGTCTCTCTCTGCAGTCGAGTGTTCATAGCACATCAAAAACTCCCTCCCCCCGTTTTGTTTTAATCTTCATTTGGCTCCAAATTGAGTCAAAGTATGCGTTCCATGCCACAGTGAACATATATCACGACAGAGTGTACGATCTAGGATATTGCAATACGTCATGTTTATGACATGAGTGCGACATTATATAATCTGGTACAGGTGCTCCAAGAGAGCGAAACTCTAATTTTAAAGTCCATCTCCGGACCATTAAATTCGATAAAGTGCAGTTTTCTATGGTTGGCCAACCCAGCAGTTCTTTCATTTGAGATGTTGCAATTCGTAAGGGTTTCCATAAATTCTTTCAAACAAGTTTTGCTTGACCTACCTCTTCCTTATTGTTTGGTTTTGTTATAGGCTCTCAAGCCTGGCTGACTTTATCCAAGCTAGATACAGCTTACAAACACACTCATGGAAAATAGAGCACTAAAAAAGTACCATCTCGTCCGATTTCATTAAACAACGTTACCCCTCTCCTCCTGACGCCCAATTTAGATTATTTAGGAGATGGACTGCTTGGAGCCTGACTATACGAATTAGCAAGAGGTTGAGAGTTATGACATTTAATCAAGAAGACAGAAACACAAAACAGTTAATCCCCCCCCCCCCGGGAAAAAGTTGCAATGAAGGAATCGAACATACATTATATCTTCAACATGCAAAGCGAACAACTTAACTTCCACACCACACAGACCCCAGCAGCATCACGTTCTTTTTTGCCTCCAGGCCAAGTGAGCAAGTTCTCTAAGTTCGCCATCATCTACTCCGAAAACAGAAGACGTCTCAGACCGATGGGGTTGAGCACCAGTAGAACCAAGGCAGACTTCGCAAATCCGTCAGATCCTGTAGGTGTTAAGAAGGCGCTTCATTTTAACAGATCTGGAGTTTTATTTTAAAAGACAGATCAGGTTTCGTGGAATGATCATAACCCCCCCC
>NW_004797325.1:1301985-1305683 GCF_000002075.1 Aplysia californica | reverse complement strand
TGTGTATGTGTGTGTGTGTGTGTGTGAGTGTGTGTGTGTTTGAGTGTGTGTAATGATTTCCGAATACCTGAGGATCGAGCGAACTAAGATTAAGGACCAATGATCTAAATGGTGTATATGGGGGTTTAGACCATCACAATATTTCGTTGGCAAACTTTTCAAAGTATGTGCTGAGCCCAGAAATTTCTTCAAAAGAGATGGAAAAAAACTGTCTCAGTTTTTTAACAACTGTACCTACATTTTGTACATTTTCTTTTCTTTTTTTTTGGTGAAAATATTTAGAAATTGAACTTCGACAAATTGTTTGTTTCGCACATGCAGTCAGTGCCACAGATGAAAAAACCCCCTGCAATAATTATATAATTTAAAAAATCAAATTTTGGGCTTGATACGTTTGAACAGATGGCCGATGATTTAGAATGATACAGAGAGTTCCCACATTTCTTTGTGATTATATTTACGTTTGCCTTTCCAGGTGATGACCATCAAGGTGACAGAAAGGCCTAGCGCCTGTTTCATCACGGAAATTAAAGACTGCGAGAGAGGTTTCAACGTCTGGTCTTCAATGATCCGCAACTATATCGTAGGTCTCCTAACGCTTGTTCATTACAGCTTTCGTTTAGGGCCCGAGATAAGTGTGAATGTAAGACTATTTTATTCCAACATTAACACAATTAAGAACTTTTAGGGGGCGGGCTTGGACTCTGACTATCAGGGCCAATATGGACTGAGAGATATACAACATCGATACATCTATAAACGTTCTCCCCACTCGACGAGAATCGAACTCAGGTCTTCTGCATATGACAGCGAGGCGTCTAACCACTACACCTCAACGTGGGTAAATAAGGAATGATGTAAAACATTGAGGACCCCCCTCAAGAAAAAAAGAAGAAAAAAAACCCCCAACAAAAAACAAACAAACAAACAACAACAATTACAAATAACCGCGCAAAACAAACAAAACAAAACAAAACAAAACATAAACAACAACGAAAAACCAGAACCCAAACCCAAAACCAAAATAAACAAACAAGCAAACAAAGAAACAAAGGAATAAACAAAAAACCACTCCAGAAAGAATAAATAGAACAGAAAAGAAAAACAAAACTTTAATGGGAGGAGCGAACCTCAGTTTGGCCAATTTTGGGTCAAGCTATGCAAATTGAGATGTTGGCTGATTTTTATTAAGGTCAGCCAGTTTTTTTGGTCTAAAATAGTAAGTAAGTAAGTACATGTACATTTATTCAGTGGTTAAAGCCATTGGCCCACATCACATACTATAAAACACTCATATAATTTGTTAAATAAGGTTTCCATAATGAAAGAGTACAGGGCGTGCACATATCTTTTATCATGGGTCAAACATTGCATATAATATCTGTCACAGGGCCGAGTCAGGCTGGGAGGAATTAACTTTGATAGACAGAATATGGAAAATAGAAGATGAAGTGAAATTCATTTTCAATTTCATGAGAATTACACCTCTCACATAACGGTGGATTTATCAATTTCCGCAGATAGAGATTTTTATTTAATGGAGGGCTATGAGTTTTTAACAGGGCTATGACTCTTTAGTTCCAATAATTAGGGAGGTTGATGATATACTCAGGTGTTTCTTGAAAAGGAATTGTAAGAGAGAATAAATTATACTTGCGACAGACTTCTTCTTCTATGTTCTGCACAGAATGATCAACAAGCTTACTTTTTACTTCACTGTCTAAAAATAGCACGGGGACAATTGAGAAAATCACTATTCTTATAGTAAATTGCCGTTGCAAACTTGAGGGTGGGTTAAAATGTAGTGAATTTTCAGAATAATTGTCGTTTTTCTCAAAATGTCTTTTTCGTGCAGTTTTCCTCCTACTTCTTCTTTAGTTTTCTCCCTTTGACACGCAACTTTTATTAAAACATAGATGGCAAGGCTGCCATCAATGTAACAGAGATATATTTACAAAAAACCCCAAAACAACACTTTTCCATTGGCAAGCGATTACGAAACCAAAGTTTAGAAAAGGTCTTTATACTTTGAAAAAATTCTCATGTTATTTCATCTTTCACAATTATTGAAAACACTCTCTGTTACCTTGATAGGGACTGGTTCAGGTATACTCTCACCAAATTTGGTCAGTAAATAAGAAAGCCTTAGCCATTTGAAATTTATTGTTTAATTTTATGACGGCGGCCGTTTCCATAGCAACCGCTGTAGCTGTGCAAAAATAAGAATACGTACCAAGATATTTTTCTAAGCCTAACTTATATGTTTACTTGGATTTGATCTCGGGCAACAAACACAGAAACTGGACCTCGAGGGTCGCTCCTCCCTTTAAGGTCAGAGACAACAAATTATTTGACGGGCTTTTGCATGTTTCCTCGTTACACGAAAGCCAGTAGCACGGCGAAATTGTCCTGAAATGCAAGCATAGTCTCTTGGTGAAAATGTTTTTCAAAATGACACGATCAAAGTTTTTTTTTTCAGTCTAGATCTAGAATTACTTTTGTTTTCTTACGTTGTTTAGTTTCTGCTCTGTTTCTTTTTTAAAATTGTCCCCCCCCGCCCCCCCCTCACCATTTGATTGAAGGCTCCAAATGTGTGGTTTGAGGGGGATTTTTTTTTGGAGGGGGGTGGGGTGGGGCAAATGGAGTGCTTCCTCAAAAAGTGTAGAGAGTAGATTACCGCCAAATCCTCCACCTCTGTACGTTTTCATGTGAACATTACCCCATCTCAATCCCCATCCCGTGGGCTAAATTTAGACAAATTGAATCTTTACATAATGGAGTGCGTAGGATGGGATGGGATGGTCGCTAAAATACTCGAGTTCAGAGTTTTCTTTTCAAAGGAGGAGAGAAGGTTTTATAGATTAGAAAACAAAAATAGCTAGATCTTTGGGAGATGCGGGATTACTGGATTTAGGGGCGATCATTTTTCATTCATTTACATTTCAATGAATATTATACACATATTTGCCCATGGGGTAGATTTTCTTTTTTATTTATAGAGTTCAGAGATTTATGGTCTTTGCATATTATTAAAGTCTATTCAATTAATTTCTGTTACTTAATCATATTTTAGTCTTCGCGTCTAAAATTGTGGGTTTATCTTGTGCTATCGACACCACAAATCGGGAAATTCAGATTTCGCTTGTGTGAAAGTAATGAATTCTATCGAATGCGTTCACCTCGGTTAAAGAGCTGGGCTGCAGTTAAGACACAATTTACCTTTTGAAAAAGGATGGATCCACCCTAGTAATATACTTTATATTATATCCTGAGCTGTAGGCCTACATTCTTACGCAAGTCTGGTGCACTATGGACAGCATTATTTGACCCAAGTTGGAACCAAATGAAAGGAAAGGGGAAGGGGGAAGGGGGAAGGGAAAGAGGGAAAGAGGAAAAGAGCGGGAGAGGGGAAAAAAGGGTGAGGGTGTGGTGGGATGGGAAGTTGCACGCCCATAGCAAGACAGGTGTTTTCCCCTTCATTTGGGCGTCCATGGTGTAAAGTTTTAGAGAACGCCGAAACTTAAGCGGCTGAAAATGGACGCCGACAGGCGCCAGTCGGTGTCTGCCTGACTCCACATAGAGGGCGCCCATTGCCGATCCCTTTAAGCTCGCGTTGCATAGATCTACTGTTGTCTAGTCTGCCTTCATTTACCGTATCTAGAATCTAGTTCTAGGTCTTGAGTGATTACAAATTTACA
>NW_004797325.1:1299117-1301885 GCF_000002075.1 Aplysia californica | reverse complement strand
CACACACACACACACACACACACACACACACACACACACACACACACACACACACACACACACACAAGAAGTAGTTACATCGTCTAAATCTACATTCTACATACAATAATTAACTTCTGAGCCTAAATTATGATCATTATTTTAGAACTCAAAACATATACTTGTGAGGAACAGAAAGAATATACAGTAAGATCCGTTTACAATAACTGGAATGATGATGACTTCGCCACCCTTCGTATTTCCATTAAAAAAAAACACCGAACAATTTCTTTCGTATAATTCACTGTTTTGAATATATTATAATATTCTTGAACAACGAGGCTAGCAATTAGAAATATGTCTTTGATGCATATAAGACTACCAGGACATGTACTAGCTGATGCGCCACTTACTACAGGTCATAGTTGTAGCTTATCTGTCCAATCTTTGGCTGCTGACTAATAAACATGTCTTCCGATGATTTATTTTATAAAATTATGTGATCTTTTCTCATAGCATCTTCCTCTACTTCCAATATATTTCAAGCTTTTATAAAAGGCACAGGTATCTGACCAACTTCCATTTTCTGGAAGTGGCGCTGCTGTTTTGCGAAGGAATGGAGTAGTTCGGAATCAAACCATTTTCAAATTTTGTTACTAGTTTAGAGACGTTTTCTTTTTTGAAAAGGAATGACTTGCTGTGATTCTTGTATAGGTTTAACTCCCCTTTCAACACAATTAAGTAATTCAAGAGGCTGGACCTCAGAATTTAACGCCCATAACCGATATGATACTTTTATCACTTAAACCGACACCAGACCATAGTGAAAGAGGTGTTTGAAGGAAGGATGTGGGGCAGGACAGCCATAGGAAGGTAAATGTATGGACAACATACGAATATGGACGGGCCTGGATTTAGCAGATTATGCAAAGGCAGCTCCCGATCGTGAAGAATAGAGAGTCATTTTATGTCAACCTGTGAGCCTGAGATGACACCTCCAGGTATTCCATGTATCCGATAGGACCCAGCTAATGGTGGAGAGCCTTAAAAACTCTCCCAAAAAACAACCCAAGTTCAAGAACGCCCGAAAGGGGGTTAGAAACAGGGCCATCTGTTCCACTACTACTACTACTACTACTACTACTACTACTACTACAGATGTGTGTGTGCCGCATTAACACTCAAGTCGTTTTGCAAAGCCTGGGAAATTGAAAGATTCATTTTCTCTCTCTGTTTTTCTTTAAGTTTAATGTAATGTTAAATATAATTGCAGAGTCCTCTAAAGGAAAAGCGTGCGTCCTAGTGGTTAGAGGCCAGGAGGCCGGAAGATAAAGCGAACGGACAAAATGAAGAATGACCGAAGAAAAAAACATGGTCGAAAGAAGGACAGAAAAGAAATTGAAGGGCGTTAAAACGGAGCAAAGGAAGACTGAACGACAGAATATAATAGATGAAGGCACTGAATTAATTAACATCGTGCAGCATGACTTGGGCGACTGAAGGTTTGAAAACGCTTGAAATAAGCCCCCATCTACACAATTCAGAAAATTTAGAAGTCTGGCTGTTTCAGCTGGTCTTATCAGAGCCAATCTGGGCTGCAATGGACACAGTATCCCGCCTCGGGAAAAGCCTTTTTTTATTTGTTCAGAAATAAAAAAAAACACGAGACGGATCTCGCTTATCTGTGCTTATGTTAATTAAATTAATCTAATATAATTCGATTTCATTTTATTTTGCAATTATTATACATAATTCGGCAGTCTAGGTAAGCGTTGACGACGAACCTGTACATTAGTCCCCCGATATTAAACCATAGACTTGAAGTATAATATCCCAGAGCGTGCACGGTCATGGCTATCGCCCTTTGCTCTCTATAAAAAACTTCACTGCAGCGTGTGTACCATGGGCAATCAAATGAATGAAAAAATAAGACAACACAGAACAAAAACAACTCTAATTTTAGTCGAAGGCGAACAAAACTCTTCCCCCATGCCTTTTATTTGGATCCTCATTGAGTCAAATGCTCCCTTTAGAGTGAACCGGAATTTTGTCTGAGTGCACAGTCTATGTGTGTATAGTATAAGTATAAGGTTTTACGGCGCTCGCAACTGCTAAGGTCATAGTCTAAGATATTATACAAGTTTACTCTCAGGTCAAAATAGTACGACACAATATTACAAATTATGGTGCTTGCAGGTAGACGTATTTGGTGCAGCTTTATTGAGTTCAAACTTGATTTCTGAAGCGGGTCATAGGTCCTTTTTACTTCTTATCTTTCAAGAACATTTTGCAAGATCGCGATACCGGTACGCAATTGTTTTGGAGTTTTCCAACGACATCGCGCTTGCCCATTGCAAGCACGCTAAGTTCTTTCATATGGTGCCACATGCTGGGCAACGTTGCGAATGACTTTTGTTCGAATCTTGAATGTTGTGGTCTTGATCTCGCGTTATTTGTGGAGTTCTCATGCTCTCCATGCGTTTCGATTAGTCTTATCGGAGATGGACTTAGATTCGAAGATCCAAAAATCCTTTTACTGATGAAAGGGTCAATAAATCTTTTCATAAAGTACAGTACAATTCAAGGAAGAACAATTATCAAAGAGACCCAGAAAAGCAAGACACCTGGAAAAGGGAGCGTTGGGTTCAACGAATGGTAACTTATGGTATGTGCTGCAGACGGAGAAAATTATATTGAAAGATTGAGTACAACCATCTGCCCCCCAGCTAGGAAAAGACAACAAGAAGAGGGCAAAAATATCAGCAAAAACTCACAATTCTTTATTATTG
>NW_004797325.1:1294343-1298918 GCF_000002075.1 Aplysia californica | reverse complement strand
CATAGATCTACTGTTGTCTAGTCTGCCTTCATTTACCGTATCTAGAATCTAGTTCTAGGTCTTGAGTGATTACAAATTTACAGGAATGGACTCGTCATACAAGAGGGGGAGGGGAAGAGGAGGAGAGGGGGAGGGAGAGAGAGGGGGGAGAGGGAGAGAGAGAGAGAGAGAGAGAGGAAGAGAGAGAGGGAAAGAGGGGGAAGGGGAGGGGGAGAGGGAGGTAGGGAAGGAGAGAGAGAGGGAGGGAGAGAGGGAGGAGGGAGGGAGAGAGAGGGTGTGAGGGAGGGGGAGAGGGAGAGGGAGAGAGAGAAGGAGGGAGGGAAGGAGAGGGAGGGAGAGAGAGGGAGGGAGAGAGAGAGGAGAGAGATTATCTTCCCGTGTCAGGTAGAATGTCATATAAAATTGCATTATTTTGTCATAAATGTGTCAATAACAAAGCCCCCTCATATCTTAGTGATCTCATCCAGATTTATGTTCCATCTAGATCACTAAGATCAGGCGATCAGTATCTTTTAAGAGTTCCAAGAAAAGGGGGTAAAAAATTAGCTGAAAGTGAAAGATCGTTCGCCCACCTTGCTCCGTCAGTTTGGAACTCTCTTCCCCAAACCTTGAGACATACAACATCTGAGTCTAAATTTAAAGAATCTTTAAAGACACATTTAATGACATCTTTTTTGTCTGTAGATTCATGTTCAATACAATGTTATGTAAATGACTATGTATCCATCTATCTGTTTTGTGAATTGCATTGTGTAGATTATTTTATGCTCATTTCGTGACGACGTGTAAGTGTGCGCGTGTGATAAGCAAGTAGATGTGTGTGTGTGTGTGTGTGCGGCATTAACACTCAAGTCGTTTTGCAAAGCCTGGGAAATTGAAAGATTCATTTTCTCTCTCTGTTTTTCTTTAAGTTTAATGTAATGTTAAATATAATTGCTGAGTCCTCTAAAAGAAAAGCGTGCGTCCTAGTGGTTAGAGGCCAGGAGGCCGGAAGATAAAGCGAACGGACAAAATGAAGAATGACCGAAGAAAAAACCATGGTCGAAAGAAGGACAGAAAAGAAATTGAAGGGCGTTAAAACGGAGCAAAGGAAGACAGAACGACAGAATATAATAGATGAAGGCACTGAATTAATTAACATCGTGCAGCGACTGAAGGTTTGAAAACGCTTGAAATAAGCCCCCATCTACACAATTCAGAAAATTTAGAAGTCTGGCTGTTTCAGCTGGTCTTATCAGAGCCAATCTGGGCTGCAATGGACACAGTATCCCGCCTCGGGAAAAGCCTTTTTTTATTTGTTCAGAAATAAAAAAAACACGAGACGGATCTCGCTTATCTGTGCTTATGTTAATTAAATTAATCTAATATAATTCGATTTCATTTTATTTTGCAATTATTATACATAATTCGGCAGTCTAGGTAAGCGTTGACGACGAACCTGTACATTAGTCCCCCGATATTAAACCATAGACTTGAAGTATAATATCCCAGAGCGTGCACGGTCATGGCTATCGCCCTTTGCTCTCTATAAAAAAACTTCACTGCAGCGTGTGTACCATGGGCAATCAAATGAATGAAAAAAAACAACAAGACAACACAAAACAAAAACAACTCTAATTTTAGTCGAAGGCAAACAAAGCTCTTCCCCCATGCCTTTTATTTGTATCCTCATTGAGTCAAATGCTCCCTTTAGAGTGAACCGGAATTTCGTCTGAGTGCACAGTCTAAGATATTATACAAGTTTACTCTCAGGTCAAAATAGTACGACACAATATTACAAATTATGGTGCTTGCAGGTAGACGTATTTGGTGCAGCTTTATTGAGTTCAAACTTGATTTCTGAAGCGGGTCATAGGTCCTTTTTACTTCTTATCTTTCAAGAACATTTTGCAAGATCGCGATACCGGTACGCAATTGTTTTGGAGTTTTCCAACGACATCGCGCTTGCCCATTGCAAGCACGCTAAGTTCTTTCATATGGTGCCACATGCTGGGCAACGTTGCGAATGACTTTTGTTCGAATCTTGAATGTTGTGGTCTTGATCTCGCGTTATTTGTGGAGTTCTCATGCTCTCCATGCGTTTCGATTAGTCTTATCGGAGATGGACTTAGATTCGAAGATCCAAAAATCCTTTTACTGATGAAAGGGTCAATAAATCTTTTCATAAAGTACAGTACAATTCAAGGAAGAACAATTATCAAAGAGACCCAGAAAAGCAAGACACCTGGAAAAGGGAGCGTTGGGTTCAACGAATGGTAACTTATGGTATGTGCTGCAGACGGAGAAAATTATTTTGAAAGATTGAGTACAGCCATCTGCCCCCCCCCCCAGCCAGGAAAAGACAACAAGAAGAGGGCAAAAATATCAGCAAAAACTCACAATTCTTTATTATTGAAATAATAATAATAATCTAAAAAATAAAAATAATAATCATTATTATAATCATAATTATTATCAAAGTGTTATTTCTAATATGTCATCTTTATGTGGTATTCCCAGCGCCGCGGCCGGGTGCCAATTCCGTACGAGAGCCGACTGCCCTACAAAGTGGACAGGGAGTTCACGGGACTTGACCTGAGAAACTTGTACCGGATGAGACCAAACGTCGCGCACTTTTGTAACCACGTCTCCAAGGTCTACCACATCGTCCATGGACACGGTGAGAGTTTTTAAAAAATCATAATGTAAATTCTGGCCATACCATGTAGATTTGTCAAAGCTCAAGACCACATAATATGGATAGACTAGAGCATTGCACTCAGTTCCAAAATCAGACTGATGCATTCCTGGGTCATTTCAATCTTCCTGTACGCTTGTGAGACAGCAGAGTTAGAGAGAAAGATACAATCTACAGAAATAAGATGCTTTCGAAGACTTTTGAGCATCTACAGAGATCATGTTACAAATGAAGAACGGGGAACATGATTAGGTATGCCATTGGTCCCTATGAAGATCTCACCACTGTAAAAAGACGCACACTGAGGTGGTTTGGGCACATAACAAGATCAACAAGGCTTGCAAATATGATCATACAGAGCACTGTACAAGGAGGGAGAAGAAAATTCAGAGAGAATAAGAGATGGGAGGATAAGATTCTGGCCTGATTTTAAGGCCTTACTACAGATATAGGCAAGCAACGACCCATGAGCCAGATCCAGCCCGAACAGTTTCAATCCGGCCATCGAGTCGATCAAGTATTTAATAGTTAAGCGGTGAGAAAATAACTGTCTGCCTTGAAAATTAGCATGAATAGTTTTTTTTGGCCCAGCCGGAACCAATAGAATTCCCCAGAGGGACATTATTAGGCTGTAATGTCAGTTTTAGTCTCACGTTTGAGAACGTCGGCATTTCAATCGATTCCACCTGATATTCTCCCTCTTTGACCGGCAAGATATTAGGAATTTCCCCATTCCATGCGCTTGTCTAAGTCTGAGTTTCTACCAATCGTAGTCCTGATACTAATTACATTTATATAGCGCATGTCCACGCTCTACAGCATGACCAATGAGCTTTAACTTTAAAAAGAACATTACCTCAGCAGACCCTAAAACTAAAACTCAGAAACATTCGGGCCTTCCAGGAAGCACACTGAACAAGCAGTGAACAATAAGGACTCAAACACTAACAAACTCCTAAGAACTTTCGCAGTCTATAGTTGGGTACCCATTTCCTCCCGGGTGAAGTGAGGAAAATTCGTGCAAAGTGCCTTTCCCAAGCACACAACGTAGAGCCTCTGACGGGATTCGAACCCTATACCTTACGGTTGCAAGTCCGAAAGCTTAACCACTTGGCCTTTTTCAAGGTGGAGACGACGATACCGAAGACAAAGTGTATTGATCTCAGAGCATGACTGTTTATTCGTGGTCAGGCTCAACAGTAGTGGATGCTCTCTCTCTCTCTTTCTCTCTCTCTCTCTCTCTCTTTCTCTCTCTCTCTCTCTTTCTCTCTCTCTCTCTCTCTCTCTCTCTCTCTCTCTCTCTCTCTCTCTCTCTCGCTCGCTCTTCCCTCCTCTTGGCTGAGATAAAATATTCTAAACAGGAAGAAACGAATTCTATCTTTTGACACTTGGATAACAAAAATGTTAAATTATATTCCATGTCTGTCTACTTGGACAGCCTGATATGATCTTTGCTTTAGATTTGAATTTATGCAGAGTGAGACCCTAAAAAAAATCGACTTTTTTGTGAAAAAATATATAATAGTTATGTTTTATTGGGTTCTGTAATGGGAGCTCATGCGTTTTTTTCTAACTTCCCACTTGTCTGTGGTCGTAATAGACGAGGGCATTAACGCCATGCATACTCCGCCAACTAATTGGATGTCTGAAGGGCTATTTTCGGTCGGGATTGTGGCTGGCCAGTTCAAACTTGTCAAACTTTACTCCTGGGTTTCTTCAAAACGGCCAAATTGGCACGGGTCCAGGCAAAGAAGGACACTCATAGATTGATTGATTGTCTTGTGGCCGTGTTTTGATTTCCTGTTGTCAACATTTTGATCTGATTGCAACCCACAAAAGCTAACAGCCTAACGATGATGATGATGATGATGATGATGATGATGATGATGATGATGATG
>NW_004797325.1:1293239-1294243 GCF_000002075.1 Aplysia californica | reverse complement strand
TCGAAGACTTTTGAGCATCTACAGAGATCATGTTACAAATGAAGAACGGGGAACATGATTAGGTATGCCATTGGTCCCTATGAAGATCTCACCACTGTAAAAAGACGCACACTGAGATGGTATGGGCACATAACAAGATCAACAAGACTTGCAAATATGATCATACAGAGCACTGTACAAGGAGGGAGAAGAAAATTCAG
The DNA here is from genome assembly GCF_000002075.1 of Aplysia californica. Lineage (NCBI taxonomy): Eukaryota > Metazoa > Mollusca > Gastropoda > Aplysiida > Aplysiidae > Aplysia > Aplysia californica. The sequence goes on along the minus strand of NW_004797325.1, from coordinate 1,294,043 downwards.
ACAGAATAAGAGATGGGAGGATAAGATTCTGGCCTGATTTTAAGGCCTTACTACAGACATAGGCAGGCAACGACCCATGAGCCAGATCCAGCCCGAACAGTTTCAATCCGGCCATCGAGTCGATCAAGTATTTAATAGTTAAGCGGTGAGAAAATAACTGTCTGTCTTGAAAATTAGCATGAATAGTTTTTTTTGGCCCAGCCGGAACCAATAGAATTCCCCAGAGGGACATTATTAGGTTGTAATGTCAGTTTTAGTCTCACGTTTGAGAACGTCGGCATTTCAATCGATTCCACCTGATATTCTCCCTCTTTGACCGGCAAGATATTCGGAATTTCCCTATTCCATGCGCTTGTCTAAGTCTGAGTTTCTACCAATCGTAGTCCTGATACTAATTACATTTATATAGCGCATGTCCACGCTCTACAGCATGACCAATGAGCTTTAACTTTAAAAAGAACATTACCTCAGCAGACCCTAAAACTAAAACTCAGAAACATTCGGGCCTTCCAGGAAGTACACTGAACAAGCAGTGAACTATACGGACTCAAACACTAACAAACTCCTAAGAACTTTCGCAGTCTATAGTTGGGTACCCATTTCCTCCCGGGTGAAGTGAGGAAAATTCGTGCAAAGTGCCTTTCCCAAGCACACAACGTAGAGCCTCTGACGGGATTCGAACCCTATACCTTACGGTTGCAAGTCCGAAAGCTTAACCACTTGGCCTTTTTCAAGGTGGAGATGACGATACCGAAGACAAAGTGTATTAATCTCAGAGCATGACTGTTTATTCGTGGTCAGGCT
>NW_004797325.1:1290017-1291501 GCF_000002075.1 Aplysia californica | reverse complement strand
CCCTGCCTCGTGTTGCTATTCCATGTCTTCTCACTTCTCTGTACATTGATGTTTCGAACATAACATAACATATAGCATACCCGCACGAATCCTACACATCATATTTTTCTCGAAAAACACCTGAAGACCTTTACATCGTACTTGCCTCAACCTTCCGCTAATGGCTTTTAAGGGATATTTGTGAAGATTTATTCGACAGCTGATCCTCATATAAATATCGGATCAAAGGCTGTGGTAACGGCAAAGACGAATCGGCAGTATGGGTCGACTTCAGGTCCCCGTTTTGGCGGTCTGTCTTCTTGTGGCTGTTTGGGGTAAGTTCAAATTACATCAACGAATCAAAGTTCTTAAAAAAAATAATTATTACTTTGTTTCCTTTGACAATTTAGCGCATTACTAAAAAAAACAACAACACCCCAACAAACAAAAACAAAAACAAAACAAAAACCAACAACAAATTAAGTGAAACAAAACAGCCAGAAGTTCAGCTAGTGCAAGGCACCCCTTTGGGATACTGGACTGGGCGATAATGTTAAAGGAAGAAAGCTCCGAATATGTATATATATATAAGATTATGTATATCTGGTTGTTACAACCAACAAATGATTTTGTTTTCCGACTCGAGTCTACAATTATACAAGCGAATCTGCATTGGCTAGACATTAGCAAGGATTAGTTGTAGTCTGAGAGGCTGAAAATAGTCTCATTTAATTTTGTTTGACATTCAAAATTTTTTTAGTAAGTTATTTTGTTGGTTATTGCACTGTCAGGTTGGAAAAATCTAAATATTTCTGTATTGCTGAGTATGCTTAGTTATAATGATCAACATCTATATTTTGTACCACCCAAGTATACATTTAATTTTCAAGCAGCTTTGTGGTAGGTAGACTCAAGGCAAAACTAGTTGTGATCATAGAAGCTTGAAACAGCCTTATTACTTCGTCATCCAAATTAGTTGTTATGTTGTTTGTTACATCCTTGGTATAAGACACAATCTATTTATTGTTGTGTATGCCTGGTTATAACAACCAACAGCTATGTTTAACGACCCGAGTCTACGTGCAGTTACTCAATTGAAACCAAGTTTTCCGTTTCCCTCCTAACAGCGGAAGTGTCTCACAGTTTCTCCGCAAGGGTTCCAGTTCAGGTCTCAGGCCATATCTACTACAATGCAGGAAAGAGCTATGGAGTAGCCCGTCCGTTCCGGCAGGCGATCCAAACCAATGTTCCCAAAAAGCCCTACTTTATCCCTCTGCCTTATGGGAGACCTGTTCCAACTACCGGGGCATCGTCCATATCACCAGCTGCAGTCCCATTTACGGCTCCATCTGCTCAAAATGTAGTGGGACCTGAACCAGTGCCACAGCTATATGGGCCATCTGCTGCTGCTGCTCCTCACCCATCTCCTCCTCCTTCACTTCCTCCTCCTCCGCCTCCCCCTCATTCACTTCCTCTTCCTCCACCTCCTCCTCATTTACTTCCTC
>NW_004797325.1:1285103-1286457 GCF_000002075.1 Aplysia californica | reverse complement strand
CAATTCACGGTCAATATGTTTGGCATCTGGGAAGGTGTACGGTTGTGATTTACTATTTACAAGCGTAAAGGGTATATTCTTTATGGTAGGGACTTTTCTTATTTCAACTTTTGCCCATGTCGGCCTAATGGCGTACGCTTCTACGATTTTTAACCGCCAAGGGATCTTTAACTTGCTCAACGATTTTACACTAGATGGTTGTGGCAATGTGATTCTTTTTACTCAAACACAATTTTAATGATGACACTCTCTGTTTGACTCGTAAAGGAGAGGTAGACACAAGGGCAGGATTTACACTGATTTATTCTCACGACACAAACCTCATACCTCTGGGTTTCGACGAGAGCAGGACAAAGGTGGACTTCAGAGGAACTCCGGTAAGTGTTACTGAATGATTATGAACGGCACCCCATTTGACACAATTTAGGCTACTTGGGAGACGGGTTGCTTGATCCTTTCTACTCCCAGGACATTTCATTCACGTTGTGAGAATGATTGGTCGCGTTTGAGGACAAGCAGGCTATCCCAGATTTCGGGGATTTCCAGAAGTCTGGACCTACACCACAAGTGGGCATTGCCCTACATATAGGAGACGTTTAGTTTCTCTGGTGTGTATATATTTGTTTGGTTATAGAGAAAACCCTCCTTGTCTTTTAAAGAGAATGAATAAGGGTCCAAAAACTTCAACTCCGATTTTCTCAAAACAGCGTTTATCGGGATAACCCCCTTGAGCTTAAATGCGACCAATTAACACGCTACAACGTACCCGCCTCTTTAAAGTTGCTGTTTAGCGCGCCTCATCGTCGCACAAAGAAGACCCGAGTTCGATCCTCGTGAGGGGAGACATTTTTTTTGGAGTATCTCGGTTTCTCTGCCAGAATGTTGTACCCTTCTCAGCCAAGATTGGCCATGATGCACAGTAAAAAACAAAAACAAAACCAAACCAAAAACCAAACCAAAAAGAACCTCCTCCTTGCATATTTGAAATTTGACGCTACAACATTGTACGTGCCTCCGGGGAATGAAGTTTAGAAAGGATGCGACGGCCAAGGGATTTACTGTGATGTTGTCAGAGCCTTCAAGGGATAGGACTATGTATAGGAACTTTAACGTCTTGTTTTGCGCCGTTCCCTTCCAATTCTCCCTTTTTTCTCTCAACTCTCCCTAATTTTCCTCCAGGACTTATATGCGATTACAATAAATCGTTGGATCACGAGCCTCTAAACTTTTTTTGCTTTCGCATTCCACGATTATGATGTAAATGTAAATGTGTGTGTAATAAACTCATAGATCGACAATGATTAAGCTGTAGTATTTGTGCATGTATGTGCATGAGTGTGTGTGTGTGTGTGTG
>NW_004797325.1:1283648-1284679 GCF_000002075.1 Aplysia californica | reverse complement strand
GTGTGTGTCTTACCTACTTTACTTTTTCCGAACTCTGCTCCCTCCCCGACGCTGTCAATGAGTGAAGCAAACATCCTTCCTTTGTTTGTTGTGTGGCCTGTTGCATGATTATATTGTGTTTGTCTGTTTCTCTGACACCATCTATGCATCTTTTCCTGGGCCTGACTCTTCCTCTGTTACAGGCCTATCTCTTTGATCTATGGTTGTACGCTCTTGCTGCTATATTGTCTGGTGGTAGTGGTAGTCTTGACAGAAGTCCAAACCTTTTATTTGTGCGTTGTTTATCTATTTTGTACTCTCAACAGGGAGTCAAATCAGCTTGTTTTCTGTTTCATTTCTTATTCACCTTGTCTTTTCTTGTGCTGCTCAAAGATCTACTCCTAGCCTTCTCGGACAAGGGCGAAAAATCTCGGAGGGCCCGTGTGCAAGTTGCGCACGTTCAAGATCCGTTGGTGGTCTAAAATCGATAAGAGTAGTCTTCGGCCGCCACCCGGGCAAAATTCAAAATTTCCTACCAACTAAAAGTATTAGGTGTGTCCCGCGCGCTCATATGACCTTATGCAGTTGCGAGCGCCGTAAAACACTTACCAAAAAAAAAGAAGTTTTTCCTTAACATCACACTTCACAGGCGTTTATTTTACTGCGGTGACCCTTGTTTGTTGTCCATGTTTGGACTCGGTAGCACAGCGTTAGTATAAAGATGCTGTAAAGAATTGACGCTTTATATCCATCATGTGAATGTGATGGTGCTAGTTGCTAAGTCACAATGAGGGCATAATTTGCTTTTATAAAAATTCCGGTTTCTAGTTCTCTGTCAATCTTTCTGTCTTGCGTGAACACGCTTCCTAGATATTCGAATTCTTTTACTTACTTGCTTGATTTTGCTGTTGGCGACTGTGATGTTTTATGGGTCTGGTGTTTCGCTGATTCTCATTGCGTCGGTTTTGCGTGTGCTCACCTTCGTGTTGTGATCTTTGAAGATTTTCTTTAGTTTGTTCACCTGTGCGTGCGTGCGTGCGAGCGTGCGTGCA
>NW_004797325.1:1280637-1281889 GCF_000002075.1 Aplysia californica | reverse complement strand
ACCTGTACGGCATAAGCTGAAGGAGTGACTCCAGTGCGAAGATCCGAAGCGCTGCTCTTTGTCGAGCACGAGAACTTAGCGCACAATACATTTACACTGACGGCTCGGCTACGGCAGGAACAACGGATGGCGGCGCTGGGGTCGTCATCACAACAAAGCAACTTCCTTGAAACGAGGTGCTCAAATTAAGTCCTGCAGTGACCAGTCGCTATTGGCAAAACTCAGGACCGGTCACCTTTCTGGGCTGCGGACCTACAAAAACATCGGACCCAATCTGTCCCTTGTGCAGCGAGGAGTCCCAAGATTTGGAGCACTGGCTGCAGAGATGCCCCGCCACGGAGGTCCGGCGGTGACATCTCTTTGGGGAGGATTCAGGGAGGTTGGACCTGGCGAAGAGCACACTCTTCGGGGCTCCGAACATTTCGAACGGATAGGCTACCTCACACACACACAGCAACATTAACAATAACAAAAAAAACCCCAAACAACGGCAAAAAAAAAAAAACAGCACAAAAACCCAAAATAAACGTATTAAAAAAATTGAACAGTCTATATTTCTAAGGATTCAAATTTTCCCCTACAGAACAGTCAAGTGACGCACCTTGACTTCAGCGGTGCTCTTGAATATCATGTGGACCAAGAGATCTTTGACAGGACAGGCTTTTTCGCCTCACGACCTAACATAGGACACTTTTGTGACGAGACGCAGCGCATCTTTCACATTGTGAGGAACCCCGGTAAGTCGTGAATACCTCCCCACGGACCAGACTGTGCGGTTAATCATCTTTTAATATGATATAAATAAGTATTACTATGGCATTTAAAGCATGCAATATCAGAATATCATTGGGTTACAAGGAGAATCCTCATTATGTATTAACTTAACACTATTGTTATTAACAAATTTTGACGAGACACAGCACATCTTTCACATTGTGAGGAACCCCGGTAAGTGGTGAATGCCTCCCCACGGACCAGACTGTGCGGTTAATCATCTTTTAATATAATAGAAATAAGTATTACTATGACATTTAAAGCATGCAATATCAGAATATCATTGGGTTACAAGCAGAATCCTCATTATGTATTAGCTTAACACTATTATTGCTAACAAATTATCAGTTTATAGTGTGCATGTAATTGTAAGCCTGTTTGTGAGTTCAAGCACACACGCTATTATAGTAGTATTATTCTGTTCATTTATACATTTGTGTGTGTGAAGGGAATGATGTTTTAGTGCACGCGGGCTCGT
>NW_004797325.1:1276013-1277060 GCF_000002075.1 Aplysia californica | reverse complement strand
TACCCCTGACGAGCGAGCACGTAATAGCTGTGTAGTGGGGCGGGGGTCTGAAATGTTGTACTGTAAAACCTAAACTAACCATTTGTTATGTTTTTCAATGCCAAAATCGTGTTCAGGGCCCTAAAAAACCCATTAAAAGCTACCAAATAATACTCTTTTTGAGACAGGAGAATACATTTACAAAGAAGGGTATAGGGAAGAAGAGGAAGAAGGGTATGGGGGTTCCGTAGAGGTAGGGGAAGGGGAAGGGGTTGGGTATGGTAGTGCGATGAGGGGTTGGAGTTGGATTTAAAGTTGTTCAAAGTAAGGAGTATTTCTCCATCTCTCCCCCCTCCCCTCCCCCAAACCCTTGCACAGACTGAAAAGGACATAACGCACATAGAATCATGTGCTTTTTACGACTAGTAATACAAACATATTGTATTTATGTGACACAGGGAATTCGCTTCTACTTTTAGTCCGACCAGAGAGCCCGAGACAATCTCGGGCCAAGCAATGAAGGAATTAATAGGAAAGAAGGAGCAAACCGCACTGAGCGCCCGCCAACCACCCACATCAGAACCAACACAGAACCCACAAATGTATGAATGTCCAGTTAGATAAGGATTCGAAAGAGTCACTTGAGTTATAGTGTCATAGTACAACATGATACTGGCTGAACACACGGTGCTATGTGGACTATGATAGTAAAGACATGTTAAGGCAGCATGACATTTTTTCAAACAATTATTTTTTTCGCTTTTTTCATTTATGTAATGCCAAAAGGAGAGATAGATAGATAGATAGATAGATAGATAGATAGATAGATAGATAGATAGATAGATAGATAGACAGATAGATAGATAGATCGATAAATAGAGAGAGAGAGAGTGAGTGAGAGAGAAAGACATAGGCAGACAAACAGACCGACAGACAGACAGACAGACAGACAGACAGACAGACAGACAGACAGACAGACAGACAGACAGAGATAGACACATACACTGAGACCGACAGACAGATACACAATAACTATCACAGGGACAGAGAGAGAGAGAGAGAGAGAGA
>NW_004797325.1:1272971-1274324 GCF_000002075.1 Aplysia californica | reverse complement strand
AGAGAGAGAGAGAGAGAGAGAGAGAGAGACAAAGAGAGGAATAGAGCGGATGTAAGAGGTGAACCATTTTTTAAAAGTCTCCGACATTCATAGAAATATTGGTTTTTCAGTTAGACCTATAATTAGCTGTTTTGTTAAAACTTTGTCTGTAGTAGCTTCCGCTAATTCACAATATAATAATAAGATAACATAATTGGTGGTGTCAAATACTCAACTTAAAGAAAATGAAACCTTTTGTAGTCATGAAGGCTTCCACAACGTCACAATAACTCTTGCGGTCGGCCTGTCCATTTCTAATAACCATGCCCCACACACAAAAAAATAATGAAAAAACAATGAAAAGAAAAATATCACTGACCGACAGGCAGTGTTGCAACCAGTTAGAAAAAAAGGTAAAATGGTATATGTTTAACGCCCTTATCAGAAAGGACCGAGCCAAACAGGAAATTAGTGTGTAAAGTCCCTTTCCCAAGGACTCAACGTCGGACCGACCTGAGGCTCGAACTCACGAACCCGCAACCTGTTTGGCGAATAGCACTATCATTTTCATACACATCTTCTGTTGATTGACAAATTCCCATTTTACTTGGGGCTTGTAATAAGAAAACAGAGTAAAGAACCATTCCGGAAGGGTACAACAACGTTCTTCCCGACAGAGCCCTGAATCGAACTCAGGCCCTTTCAAAATCAAGTGCAACGCCTTGCTCCTCAACTGGAACGTCTGCTATCGTTTCCGAGAGTTTTTGTGTGTGTTGAAAATCACTGAGGTTGTTTACTTTCCAAAGAAAGTGTAGATCAACATCGTTAAAGTACATTATTATTTCCTTATTCATTTTTATCTGCTCTTTCTGTTTCTTCAAATGCCGAACGTCAGGGAAGAAGTATATAAGAACAAGAGAAAAAAATACGACAGTAAAAGGACAGCTATTAGAATAACAAAAGTGACATCAGAAAACAGCAGAATATCACCAACAGCAAGAAAAACAGCAAAACCAAGAGTATAATAACATCATAATGATCGAGGACGTGACACATACGGATGTCAACCCGCTGGCCAGCCCAAAGGGAACACACAAGCCGTGTATCCGGTGTGGGGAGCGATCGAGATTCATGTGCAAGAAATGCAGAGCAGTTTTCTACTGCAGGTAAGACGGAAGTGAAAGGCTTGGGTGCAGCGAGGTAGGATGCTAAAGCTGCTGTTTTTTTGCTGCTGCTTCTGATGATGATGATGATGATGATGATGATGATGATGATGATGATGATGATGATAATAATGGTGATGAGTGTAGCGTGATGGGACAGAATGCTGCTGACACTGCTGTTGCTGCTGAAACTGTTGCTGTTGCTGCTGCT
>NW_004797325.1:1261877-1271461 GCF_000002075.1 Aplysia californica | reverse complement strand
GTTTTTGATAATAATAATGATAATAAAAAAATAATGATAATTATTATTCTACATCACCGGAGAGAAGACTATGGTTGCCTCGAGGATCGAAAGCAAACTGCACAGTTTGTGCTCACCACCTTAATGACTGACTGACTGACTGACATCGAGGGAGAAGGAGGTGAAGAAAAAGATTGCTATTGTTAATGTTTCTGCAGTAAGGCCCACCGGGACGAAGACTTGAGGGTGCTCCACTCTGACGTCTGTGACCTGTATGCTTTTCTGAAAGACTCTATTAGATTTGTACCGGGTACGTTCGCCCAAAGATATTATGACGCCTACTTGTTCTTTTTGTTCTATTCATTTTTGGGGTGTTCAATTCGTATTTTGATTAGATTGGATTAAAAAATGTTCGTTCATTCTTTTTGGGGTTTCATTTGTTTGGGTTCTTTTGCTTTTTTTCTTTCTTTGAGCTTACACTGAACCCGGATGTGAACAACCTCTGCTCTAGTGGGCTGACAGTTTTCCGCAATCGGTTTGGATTGGCCCTCTAAACACCAACGTACTGTAAACATTTGATACTTTTACAGATCTAGAACTGAATTGTGTAAACATTTTTTCGTTTTTTTTTTTTTTTCGACATGACTTTTTTCTTTTATTGTTTGTCTAATTTATAAGCCTTTAGATCATAAAATCATAATTTTATATTTGCCCGTATCTGCACAAATTCTATCATTACTTGAACTGTGAAAATTCCACTGTAACATCTTTTCATCATCGTTGCTTTTCTTATCCTGGATCAGGATACAGACCACTGACAAACACTTTCCACTTTTCTCTGTCTTGGGCTAGCTGCTTGACATTATTTCACATCTTTCCATGTTTCTGCACATCATTCTCTATGACTCTTCTCCATCCAGGTTCCACATGGCCTTCCCCTCGTAACGTCTTTTTCTGGTGTGTAATTGTAATCACCACTTTTAGCCGTATTTTAACGAATAGAAACTCACTCTGAACACACATTATTTCTTTAGTAAACTCTGAAGTGTCTCGTCTAAAACGTGGTCACGCCTAATATGATTACTTCACGTCTCTTCCTTCATATGCCAATACCCAATACCCACTTCATTGTTAGTTACGTGCAGAGAAGATCTCGCACCATATTATGTTACTCGTTTTATTAATATGTCACTCACCACTGGAATCGTACCTGATCTTTTCAAACAGCCATTGTAAAACCTTTACTTAAAAAAAACAAGGTCTGATGATGAAAACGATATGAGAAATTTTAGGCCAGTTTCCAATCTTAACTTTTTATAAAAAATCTTGGAGAAAATCGTTTTGTGTCAAGTTCAGCAACATCTAAAGGCCAATGACATGGAAGAACCTTTTCAATCTGCTTATAAAAGGCACCACAGTACGGAAACCGCTCTTTTAAAGGTATCATCAGATGTTTTAAATGAAATCGATAATAAAAAAGTCTGTGTTTTGGTTCTGCTTGATTTGTCAGCGGCGTTCGATACCATCGACCCCGAAATTTTATTAGAGAGATTGGAAAGTCATTTTTACTATCAGGTACTGTTCTAATGTGGTTTAAATCATATCTAGAAAATAGATTTATGTCAGTGAAAATTGGCAATGATGTGTCAGATAGGCTACCTCTAAAGTACGGAGTTCCTCATGGTTCGGTCCTTGGTCCTGTCATCTTTACAATGTAAACGCAAAGTCTGTCATCAATAATTTCTTTATATGCCCTCAATTACCATTTTTATGCAGACGATACACAGCTGTATGGATTCACTACAACTGACAATATACACAGTCTCATAGATAGAATCGCCAGATGTATCAATGATATAAGAAAATGGATGTTCAAGAACAAATTAAAATTAAATGAGGGTAAGACCGAAATATTATTTCTTCGTAGCAGCGCATACAACGAAATCGACAATATCAGAATAAACGTCAATGGCCACGAAATATCAGCCCAAACTAAAATAAAAAATTTAGGTGTGGTGCTAGATCAAGATATGTCAAGGAAATACCATGTATCCAATTTTTGTAAAAATCTATATCTCCAACTGAAGAAAATAGGTAGCATTAGAAAATATCTATCTGTTGGTGTCATCAAAACTTTAATAACATCACTTATATTGTCAAGGGTTGATTATTGCAATTCCTTACTGGCTGGTGTACCTGGTGAACAGCTACAACAACTACAAAGAGTACAAAATATTGCTGCCAAAATAATTAAAAAAAAACTAAAGCATGATCACGTGACTCCTATTTTAAAAGCATTACACTGGCTCCCAGTGAAAGAGCGTATCATATATAAAATCTGTTTAACTTACTACAACTACAAGTGCTTAAATGATTTATCACCGGACTATCTAAAACAGTTTTTAACACCCTATGTGCCTCCTAGAACGCTCAGATCATCAAGTGACAAAACAACCCTTGTTATGCCTAAAATAAATTACAAATCATATGGCCAACGCTCTTTTTCATATTTTGCCCCACTTGTTTGGAATAGGCTTCCAAAAACTATCAGAGAAGCAAAAAATCTAGAAATTTTTAAGAAGAAACTAAAAGCATTTCTATTTTCATCATATTTCAATTAGACACAATCCATCCAAGCTGTAGATCGTTGTGAGTTTGTATGTGCGTATGTGCGTATGTACGTATGTGTGTATGTGTGTATGTATGTGTGTGTTGTACGTGCATGAGTGAATATGTGTTTGTACGAGTATGTAATACTATGTACCTTTAAAATTGATTTGTAAATCCATAATATGTATCATGTTAAGCGCATAGAGCATTGCATAAGTGGATATGCGCTATATAAATGCAATCCATTATTATTATTATTATTATATGATTATTTGACGGCTTTTCCTCCATGCCTTCATAATATGATTATTTCACGGCTTTTCCTTCATGCCTTCATATAATTATTTCACGGCTTTTCCTTCATGCCTTCATATAATTATTTCACGGCTTTTCCTTCATGCCTTCATATAATTATTTCACGTTTCATGACAAGGTCAAGATGAGAGGGATCGGCTGGAGAAACAACGGGTGATCAAGAAAACAGAAATCTTGAAAACTGCTAAGTCTCTTGCTCAGAAGTCACTGTTTCAGGTATGCAAATTAAATCTATCTCTTGCGTGTATATTGAGTTTCACTTCCGACCGAAAAATGGGAGGGAGATAGAGAGAAGACACGTGCCACACACACACAAACACACACACACACATACACACATACACACACACACGCACCCACACAAACTACACTCTCCTTCTATCAATCTGTGTGTGTGTGTGTGTGTGTGTGTGTGTGTGTGTGTGTGTGTGTTTGTGTGTGTGTGTGTGAATGTGGGCGAAATGAAAGAGAGAGAGATAGATGGAGATAAAGAGAGTGTGTGTGTGGGTGAGTATGTGTGTGTGTCAGGGAGAGAGAGAGAAAGAGAGAGAGAGAGAGAGAGGGAGGGAGAGAGAGAGAGAGAGAGAGAGAGATAGAGAGAGAAAGAGATAGTGTGTGTGTGTGTGTGTGTGTGTGTGTGTGTGTGTGTGTGAGAGAGAGAGAGAGATAGTGAGAGAGAGAGAGAGAGAGAGAGAGAGAGAGAGAGAGAGAGAGAGAGAGAGAGACTCACTACCAACCGACAAGTATTAAATAGACCTGCTCAGAAAGAAGAGACAATGCAGAGACTTTCAATACAGAAGCATCAACGACAACGGTAACAGTCAGTACCAAAACCAGAAAAAAAACTGTAACAAGCCTACAATACGTTACCCCCCAGCCCCACCTTTCCAATAGCAAAAAAATATACCAACAACTCTCCCCCCCCTCCACACACAATACTCCAAACCCCGCAACAACAGCAACTACAACAGCAGCAACAACAACAACAAAAGCAGCAGCAACAACAACAACAATAACAACAATAACCACCACAAACAAACTAAAACACACACCACATGCCAATGAAGAACACATTTCGTTTTAACCAGCCTCAACTCTCTCACTTCAAAACAGACCTCTCCATCCCCTTTCTCTCCGGGCACGACAACGTGCTCAATCCTATCCGTACGCCCTGGAGTTATTTTGTACCTCATGGGTTGTATCCTTCACATTCTAGAATACTTCTAGAGCGAAGATCTGTTTGAAACTTTTAGTATTTCTCAAAAAACCATTTTGTCAGACTGCTATGCAAAGCCTACGGATCGGATTAACGAGTAAATCCTCTTTGGAAAGTGCGGGCACAGAGTTCCCCACGTCAATGGATACGATAGTAAAACACGATGTACGGATAGGGTTAACCACAACGATCCGTCCGATTTGAGGGGACGGCAGTGTTTCTAGCACACATAATCATCATATTGTCTAACAATATCAAGGAATAATATTTATAGCTATTAATATTATATTGTGTAAAAACATTCGTGGCGCAACTTATCATACACTATTTCTCCTGAACGGGCGAATCAGTGTCACCCATACTTTGCATGGCAGTTTGTATCAATTTACTCATATTTTTTCCACAACAATTGAGGAAAGATCTCGATCTCAAGATCAAACATTTTTCTTCATACATTAATATGAAATACCATAAATCTCCGTCAAGCGGGAAATGGGATTGTTTACAACACCCCCTGCATCTAAAACACATTTTGCAAACGCATATTATAGATCTAGCCTACATCAGAGCTCACCAATGACATCTTTTAGTGGAAAAACTTGTTACAAGAAAGTGATTTTATAGTAAACATTTTTTTTGCACTGAAGTTTCCCAAAACATGCATTCAATAAGCATTCGCGATTAGGAAAAAAAAGTGACGGACTTGTTTTTAATTTTAAAAGCGATATTGCCCCAACTGTAAACCTTTTACAAATTGTAGAAACCACCCACTTGGATTTTAAATTATTATTTATTAAGGATTTTTCGAGAATGCAGCTAACGGATGATAAAAAAATGTACATTATAAATCGATTGGTTTAATTGTGTAAGGGTATTCAAAGAGGTGGGACCTCAGAATTTAAAATCCATCATCGATAGAATTGAACCAACTGGGTGTAGTGCCAAATCATTCAGAACGACCTGTTGGGGACTCGAACCACGACAATCCTCTCCACAGTTCAGAAAAACTTCAACAGATCTGACAGACGGCTTATTAAAACATTGTAGGACAATAAATAATATTCAATTTTGACGTAAAACAACCTCCAGAACCATCCTGACGATGCCATCAACCAGCTTTCCGTTGCCATACATTTTGCTCATGAGCTGTACGGGAACAATTCAGTGCTCATCATTCCGATCCATGCCATGTGCGTGGAGGCGCTGGTCAAGAGAGGGAGGATGGACCAGGCCACTCAACAACTGTCCAAGTAAGTTAAAAATAATGTGAGGATTACTGAAAAAACGAGTTGCTTCTCATAGTTAACAAATTGAGGTAATAGTCAGAAATCGACACATGAGTCCACCAATTGATAGATTTTTCAATCGAAGCTATTTTTTTCAAGTATAACAAGCCTATCATTTCATGCTTAAAAATTGTGCAAAATCCACTTACAAAATCATCCGATATAGGCCTTAAGTCCAAAAAGTAACATAATAATATTATGTTGGTACATCTCTTTTATTATTATTGTTCCTCATTTCTTGCAAGAAGGTATAATTTCTTTAAAATTTGTTTTGAGAGGTTTTTGATGTGTACTAGACATAACTGCGTGTAACTATATATTATCTATTTGAAGGTTGGGAGCGTGTCCAAGTAGACGGGAGAAAAAGAAAAATGATAATTATGCACTCCACCAACAGCTCTCTCTCTCTCTCTCTCTCTCTCTCTCTCTCTCTCTCCCTCTCTCTCTCCCTTTTTAACTCCCAGTGGCGCATAGGCCATCAACAACATTTCTCCAGCGAATCCTGTCCTGTGCATCCTTTTCTAGCTGTTTCCATAATGTCCCCGCCTTTTCCATTTCCGCTTGTACCGCTCTCCTCCGTGTAATCTTTTGTCTTCCTTTCTTTCGTTTTCCTCGTGGATTCCAGTCAAAGCCTGTCTGATTATGCTTGTCGGGGTCTCCTCAGGGTGTGCCCAATGCAATTCCATTTCTTCACCCGTATGTCTTCCTTTACTGGCCTTTGGCTTGTTCTTTCCCACAGTTGAGCATTTGTGACTCGATCGTACCATTTGATCCCCACTATCCTTCTTAGGTACCCATTTAAGAAGCTCTGCAGTTTCCTTGCTGCTGATGCTGTGAGCCTCAATGTCTCTGAACCATACAGTCTTCACGTTTTGTTTTGAAGATCCTCTGCTTGGTGTTCAATCCCAGTTCCTTAGACGTCCACAATATGAATGCTGCTCTTACCTTTTGGATTCTGACCTTGATGTCTTCTTCTGTTCCCCCTGACTTTTTGGTGACATTTCCCAGGTATGTGAATGATTCAAAATCCGCCTATGGTGCCCCTTGCAGTGTGATAGGGACGTCAGCTGCATTCATTCGAAGTTTTTTTTGTTTTATCTATGTGAATATGGAGTCCAACACTGCGGGAGAAGGTCTTAAGGCGATCTGTCTTCTGTTGCATCTGGACTCGACTGTGAGAAAGAAGTGCCAAGTCGTCAGCAAAGTCCAAGTCTTCCAACTGACTTGAAAGGGTCCATTGTATGCCACCGCGTTGTACCGATGTTGTCTGTCTCATTATCCAATCCACTGCTAATAAAAAAAGAAAAGGCGATACCAGGCGATCCCTGTCTCACTCCTGTTTTCAGTTCCAACGAGTCTGTCCGCAGCCCTCCAAGTAAGACACTGCAGCTCATTCGATAATACATCTTCTTGATCAATCTCACGAACTTGTCAGGTATTCCATAGTGGCGCAACAGCTTCCATATTGAGTCCCTATCTAGGCTGTCAAAAGCGTTCTTGTAGTCAACAAAGTTAACGTACAGGGAAGAGTTCCACTCTCTCGACTGCTCCAGTATTTTCCTCAAAGTTGCAATCTTGTCTGTACATGATCTCTTTTTACGCCCTCTTAGTTTTACATCCACGGCTTCCTTCAGTCTTTCCAGTATGGTATGACTTAAAATCTTCCCAGGAATGGACAGGAGCATGATTCCTCTGTAGTTTTCACACTCATTGGGGTCTCCTTTCTTGGGCAGTTTCACAAGCAATCCCTCTCTCCAATCCTGTGGAAATTCTTCGCTGTCCAATATTTTGCCAATAATTCCATGAAGAATCCATGCCGCTGTGTCCATATCCGCCTTGGTAACTTCTGGGGGAATTCCATCTGGGCCGGCCGCCTTGCCTGCTTTCTGACTTTCTGGTGTCTTATCGCCTCCTTGATGTCCTCCAAGCTCGGCTTTTCTTCACTCACCCCCAGATCGATCTCTGCTGGAATGTCAAACTGTTTTTCGGGCCATGGTCTGTTCAGTAGTTCTTTGAAATGCCCGTTAGCGTCCTTTCTGTTTGTCTGGATTTGTGAGAAGCTTTCCCTCTTTATCCTTAACTGACACATTTACGTTCCTGTATCTGCATGCAAGTTTCTTTGTGGTTTCATACAGTCCTCTCATGTTTCCTGCCCCTGCTGCTTCCTCTGCCTCGCACGCCTGGTCATCTACATCGTTTCTTTTGTCTTTCCGTATGTTGACTTTTACATCTTTCATTGCTTTGGTGTATTCTTCTTGGGCCTTTGCTTTGGTGTATTCTTCTTGGACCTTTGCTTTTGGCTGCTCTTGTCTTGCCCCTGTTTACTTGATCCTTTTGCTTTTTCCTTTACTCCATCTTCCTCAGAGTGGTGGCAGATATCCACGTTTTGTGCTCACGTTTCCGTTTCCCCAGCACCTTTTGATACACAGTGATCCAGCCTTCCTTTATTGCCTCCCATGTTTCTTCCATGCTGCTATTCTCGCCTAGTGTTTCCAACACTTGGAACGTGTTCTTAACTGCTACATTAAACTCCTCTCTTGACAACGACTCTCTCAGAAATTCCACATTGTACCGGCACCTATGATTGACAATCGCCTGTCTTTGCTTCAGTTTTAGTCGGATTTTTTGAATGAGCAGAAGATGGTCAGAAGCTATGTCCACCAACAGCATACCATTAGAAACACCGAGCCGCCCCCCACTCCCCCGAAAAAGTTTTTTAAAAATGAAAATAAAAACCAAAACAAACAATCAAAACTACTTACATTAACAAAACACACATAATAAGTAGCCTAAGAAGGGCCGTCATGATTAACATGCACATCCTTTTTCTCTTGAAATAACAAACTATGTGGGTGGTCAGCGGACGTTTTAGTGTTAGTTTTCTCCTTCTTTCCTATCAAACATCTGTCGTTCTTTTCCAGCCTCCTTTTTATTAAAATTTGTATGTTACTCTCGAGTATCACCTCTATATCGTCGGCACTTATATTATAATGAATTAATTGAGTTGCAAGTGCCGTAAAAGTCTTACTAAACCTAAAACGAAATAAAGTAACAACCCACTGATCCCCATACCTCCTCAGGGCGGAATGGATACTCCTGAACGAAGACGACTGCCCGGACCTGATCAAGGCCGATTTTTACAAGTAAGTAAGGACCTAAACAAAATGTGTGACGTAGAAAGATCAGGACAGTGTAGGTTTTCGTGTGTTTTACACCGTGTACAATGCATACGGTCATATGAGGGCGCGGGACACATTAAGATACTTCGGTTTGGTAGGAATTCATTTTGAATTTTACCCGGTTAGCTGCTGAAGACTACTCTTATTGATCTTATGACCACCAAGGGATCTTTAACGTGCGCAACTTGCACAAGGGACCTGCAAGATTTTTTTCCCTCATCCAAGAAGGCTAGGTGTTAGATCTTATCAGGATGGCTGACAGACAGTAGTAAGAAAGATCCAAGGAGTAGGAGTAGAAAGGCAGCAGAAAGAGTCAGGAGCCGAGAGGAGGGGGCACAGGGGGCGGGGGAAGGCGGAGAGAGCAGAAAGTGGAGACGAAATCAGAAGATAAAACATGGTTAGAGAACAGTAAATGAGGTGAAAGGAGAACATTTTATTTAGAGGAGACAGTTTTCCGTCGCTTCCAGGTTTCCAACCCGCGACCTATTAAAAAAAAGGAGAACATCGTACCTCTAGATCACGAGAGCGGATGCTCTGTGCGTCTCATTTAGCCACGTAAGCAAGAAAACTAATATATGCATTCATTAAAAAAACACCCCAAAACACACACTTCTTCTTCTTGAATTCTTTTGATCTTTTTGGGGGGATTTCTTTTTCAATAGAATCTACCATTCTGCTTCTTTCACTATGTTGCTGTTGACTGTTCTTCCATTTTCTTTTCTGAAGAAAGACTACTGGTTATTGTGTCTCTGCACTTCTCATCATTCATCACCATCCCCAATAACATCTACTGCTGCAAAGATATAGCAAACCAAACATTAGCATTCCTCTCATGTCTTCCTTTCCACAAAAGATTTCAAGCCTCCTCCCCACCCCCAAGCAAGCAAAAGGAAAAAGAAATGAATGTACAAAAAACTTACGCCTTTTCTTCTTCTTCTTCTCCTTCTCCTTCTCCTTCTGCTTCTGCCTCTGCGTCTTCTCCTTCTCCTTCTCCTTCTC
>NW_004797325.1:1259503-1261344 GCF_000002075.1 Aplysia californica | reverse complement strand
CTTCTTCTTCTTCTTCTTCTTCTTCTTCTTCTTCTTCTTCTTCTTCTTCTTCTATACTTTTAATCTTTTTCTTTTGATCAGAAACGAAGGTTTCCTCAACATGTGCAAAAAAGAGTACAAATCAGCCCTGACCAGTTACGCTAACGAGACCTTCTTCTCTACAGCTGCCTTCCACCCAGGTATGTATTTACACATACATGTATTACGTAACACGTAAGATTATAATTTAAGACGCAGAAGCGCTGAACTTAACTTCCGTTTGCAATAGAATTGATCCAACGGAGTGGAGAGCCTGAACAGCTGAAAAAAACCCATCCTACAAGCAAACAAACAAACAAAAATAACAACAACTGCAACAGCAGCAGCAACAACAGCAGCAGCAGCAACAACAACGACAACAACAGCAGCAGCAACACAACAACCACAATTCATAACTGTATGATGTTATTTTCATGGTTATACTTTGTGTATTTTAAGCTGTTACGACCTACAGATTCGTTTAACAACCTTGATTGAAATTTTGCAAGTAGCTTTGGGCTTTTTAGACTCAAATTAATCCTATTACCTATTAGACTCTTATCAAACCTAGTTGTGACCTGATATGCAAGAAACTTCTTCCCATTTTTGTAATCCTAATAGATCTATATTTAGTAAGTTGTCTTGTTGGTTGCTACACTCTCAGTGTCTTATCTTAAAATCCACTTGTCTCTTTATTTTGTTGTCCCAGCCAAACAGATCATACTATTTTGTACATATTAAACCTAACCGAACCTAGTTGTGACCTGAAGTACTGGGAAAATATTTATAAATATAGATCTAGTAGGGAGAACTAACAGATCACTTTTTTCCAAATTTGGTCTGCAATTTTACATGTAATGTTGTACATATTAAACCCAAAGCAAGATCAGCTGTGATCTGAGATGTTGAGAACCACTTTGCTTTTATATTGTAGTATTCCTAATTTCTTGAGTAAGTTGTTTTGTTGGTTGTTAAACTTAAACCTTCAGGGTTTGATGTAATCCAATTATATTTATGTGTGCTTAGCCGTAGTGGCCAACAGATACTTGGTTTTACAACCTGGGTCTCCTTATTTAAATGTAAATGTTGGGCATATTGAGCCCTTTCAAAGCCCAGCTGTGATTTGAGATCCTGGAAACAACTTTTCATTTTTTCATACAAATATCTTTAGTAAGGTATTCATTGGTTCCAACACTTTCAGTGTGAGATAAGATCTATTCATTTTTGTGTAGAGTATAACATC
Source organism: Aplysia californica (assembly GCF_000002075.1). Taxonomy (NCBI): domain Eukaryota; kingdom Metazoa; phylum Mollusca; class Gastropoda; order Aplysiida; family Aplysiidae; genus Aplysia; species Aplysia californica. The sequence goes on along the minus strand of NW_004797325.1, from coordinate 1,260,083 downwards.
TAGTTCTTGCGAACAACAGATTATCATTTTTTGGTTACAAACTTGGTCTGCAATTTTACCAGTAATTTTTTCACATATTAGACTACGCAAGCCTAGTTGTGATATCATATGCTAAAACAATCATGCCATCCAGATATTTTTAGCAAGTTGTTATGCTGATTGTTACCTTCTCAGTATTTGACATAATGCATATTACATTTTATGTATTATATCTATGAGTAACGATCAACAGATCATTTTTTACTACTTTGGTCTCCAATTTTACAAACATTATAGTACATATTGAACCCTTACCTAATGTAGACTTGATCTGAGAAGCTGAAAAAAATCACCTTTGTTTTTTTCCCTTGATGGCTAACGTGGTAAGAACGGCAGTTCATAGTAGTCCATAATATTAATATGGACAACTGAAAGGAAAGCGATAGTCCTCAAATTTTTTTCCCCGTGTGCCTGTATGCCGTTTATTCCCGAGGTCTTCAATTGTAAAAGCGTAATGGAAGCATTATCAAGTTTTGTGTTCTTTCTTTCTTACTTTCTCGTGTACAATGCATACGGTCATATGAGGGCGCGGGACACATTA
>NW_004797325.1:1254393-1258112 GCF_000002075.1 Aplysia californica | reverse complement strand
TCATCATCATCATCATCATCATCATCATCATCATCATCATCATCATCATCATCTTTGTATAAAGCAGATGTTAAAACTGTTAAGACCTGGTAGTATTTCCTAACATTTAATCACAAGTTCTACGTTTCGCCTTCAACGGGCTTCCTTGGGAACATTCAGAATATAAATGACTACACTAGCTGTAGAAAACAAAGTGCGTACATACGTGTCACGACAATCATCATAAATTACAAAAACAACATCAAGAACAGCAGCAGCAGCAAAAATTTAAGTAAACCTGGCATGTCTTCCCTCCCACAATTTATGTCAACACCCCTTCCCCCTCCCCCAAACCACGCCCCCAGACGCTCGTGACGCACTGCTGTGCATTATGAAGGACACAGTAGCCGCCCAGTGGGATAACCCCGCCCATGACTCGGTGAAGGTCACCTGCGCCCTGGGTCTCTACTGTTACATAACAGGCGACTATAGAGAGGTAAAAGATTTAAATTAGATAACAACGAGTTTGACAGGGTGATTTTAAAGTACTTGATCATTGTCGTCGTCGCCATTTTCACCGAGATAATGTGTTGTTTTTTTTAGCTGATAGTGTTGCACAGTTTGTGGTCATAATCGTGGAGGTTAAACGTAGGTAACAAACCTGGTGCAGGTCTGAAACCCTGAGGTTTTGATTATTTCAAACCCTTGAAAGGCATAGGTGGTTTTCATATCTTTGAATAGGATTTGAAGGACCAGAGATATCTCCCTTTGAACAAAGCTGATGATTTTCAACTCAGATGTGAAGTCAGCCTTGTTGTATGAATGTGAGGCATGGAATGCATCTCAGACTTGTGTAAAGAGGGCCCTGGTTTTCTTGAGCAAGTGCAGTATCTAAGGAAGTTTCTGAGAATCAGATGGACAGGCAAGGTCACCAACGAAGGAGAACAAGACAGACCAGTCAGAGATGAGGCAGGAAGACGGCGGTGGCGATGGATTGGACATACTCCCAGGAAGTCAGGCAGCTGCATAACAAGGAAAGTGTTGGATTGGAACCCACAGGGAAAAAGATCAAGGGGAAGACCACGTGGAACCTGGAGAAGAGGTCACAGAAATCGATGAACAGAAAAGTGGGAAGACATGGAATGTCATCAAGAGGCTAGCCCAGGATAGGGAAAAGTGGAAAGTGTTTGTTCGTGGCCTATACCCTGACCCAGGATGGGAAAGGCAATGATGATGATGAAACCCTTTATCTGGAGAGATATTTTTTTTCAAATCAGAGTCCTTCACAAAATTCTCAGCAAAACAAGGACATGAAGCTTTTATTTATGTGTGTTTAACAACCCATCTAAAAAAAAAAAAAAAAAAAAAAAAAAAAAAAAAATTATATATATATATATATATATATATATATATATATATATATATATATATATATATGTATACTTACCGGCAAAAGTAATGCGAATTCACATGACACAAGAAGAGGAGAGTAAATTGAAGCAATATTTTTGTTTAGAGAAACAGGTTGGAGGTGTCTCAAATTGCACAAAACAATGCTTGAGAGTTGGGGATTTACTTGGAGACAGATTTTGTTATTCGACATCAATGACCTTGACCTTGGGGCTTAAGTTCCAGTCAGTATCTGGTATGGCCCATATGGTGTGGCCCCCATTAGCATTGATGACAGCAATGCTTCGGCGGTGCATAGAGTGGACCAAGCGATTGATTTGGCAGTTTGGGACCTGCACCCATTCCTGAAGAATAGCAGAACCCAGTTGTGCAGCTGTCTGGGGTCTGGGCTGGAGTTGGTTAAGACGCCTCTGAAGGATATCCCAAAGGTATTCTATTGGGTTCACATCAGGTGATCAGGGTGGGTGAGGCATGGTGAGTATGATTTTCTGCACCAGGAACTGCTGGGTAGCACGTGTTTTATGAGGCCGGGCGTTATCATGCTGGAAGAGGTGGTTTTGATGTCTCTGGAAAAATGGAGCAACATGGGACTGCTGGACTTGGTTGATGTAGCGCTGGGCCGCCACTCCGTTGCCACGTCCAGGTTCTAAATTTTGGAAGATTATGGGGCCCAGTATTTGATTGATACCGACTGTGCCCCATATCATCACGCTTTGACCTTCCCACGGGTCTCTCTCCCAGATGTTCTCGTCAGAGTAGCGTTGTCCGGGGCGGCGCCAAATTAGGACCCGTATATTGTCAGGATCGATGCAGAAGCGACTCTCGTCGCTGAAGATCATACGCTGCCACTGTCGATGACACCAGTTAACGTGGTTCTGAGCCCACTGAAGACGAGCTCGTCCATGATGGAAGTTCAGGGGTGCTCTCTGCTCCGGACGCCGACAACGCAGCCCATTGGCCACAAGTCGGCGGCGTATGGTGCGTCACTCACGGCTCTACCGTGCGTTCCTATGGTGTTCTGGGCTGTCTCGGAGGCAGACAAACGTGGATCTCAGCGATGCTGACGCACGACAAAGCGGTCTTGGGCAGCTGTTGTCAGTCGAGGTCTTCCGCTTCTTTGGAGATCTCTCGTTGAGTTGGTTGCCTGGAATCTGTTTTGCAGGCGGTAGATAGTGCAGGCATGCACTCCCAGGACTGTTGCCATCTGCTGAGGGCTCTCGCCGGCTTGCAGACGTCCAATAGCTCTTTCTCGATTTTTCCGCAGATAATCTTGGCATCTTGATAGTCGGACTATGCAACACCCAATCAAAAATTTTAGGGCAGAGAATTTATAGGCCAGACTAACTTGACAAGTGAGAAAAAATCCACCATTCAATTCACAGTTTAATTGCGTACCATTGAGAGGGTTGCTTTCTTAATGTTATATTGTTTCATTCATACGCGGCCAATGAGCGTGTTGTGTTTTTAAATCGAGCCAATCCAATAACAAGAACACAATATTGTGAATAGAGACACATGAAAACAACTCACGAAAATACTCAGGGTTTTTTTCTACTCATGGTGTTACTTTTCGCCCTATTTATGCAGGTCAGTATAATAATAAAGATAATAGTTCATCCGTCTTAATTGAATGTTCGTTGTAATCAAATTCATATAAACGGATGGCGAGGTTGACGACTATGAGCTTGATCCAAAGATAATTTTTAAAAATAATTAAAGAAATGGGATGAGATACGGATAAAAGTTGGAGCAGGGAGATCTTTATTAGATTTAGTAACAGTTTTACGGCACTTGAAAAACAATAAGGTCATACAAGTGCTTCTTGGGGGAGATCTTTGTCCTATCTTTCACACTGACAGGCCCTGAACTTGGCGGAGATGGCGATCGGTTTTCTCAGTGAATGTCCGGATCCAGAGCTTCGGGAACAGGTTCACGATCTTCGCAAGCACAGCGCCAGGGCTTTGCCGGTGGAAAAGGATGGGCGTGTGGGCAAGGCTCAAGGTAAGTGACTCGTGTTCCGGACAAATAATATTTACTCTTGGGGACAACTGTAAGTTATTCAGAACAGTTTTGTTGTTACACAGTAGTTGATTTCATAGAGCATACTGTAAAATCATGGATATGCATTAAATATTTGCTATTACTATTTGTGGATATTATTACTACAGTTGCCAGAAAAGAAGAAAGAACACTTGAGCTGTGGCATCATGAAAATTTGTTCTACTCTCTCTCTCTCTTTCTCTCTCTTTCTCTCTCTCCCTGACTGTCTGTCTGTGTGTGTATGTGTATGTGTATGTGTGTGTGTATGTGTGTGTGTGTGTGTGTGTGTG
>NW_004797325.1:1248806-1251135 GCF_000002075.1 Aplysia californica | reverse complement strand
GGGGAGGAAGAGAGTAGAAAGAGAGATGGAGATATTTTAAGGGGGTAGGGGGGGATGCATGGCACATTTTGATATCTAAAACAATCAGCACGCCCTTGATCAAGATCTAATCGCATGTAACGACGGGAACGTTCCGTCATCCCTACGTTCTATGTCTGTATGTATGCACGTAGAAGAAAAAGTTTTTAAAAATCTAACCACAATTGTTCTAAAAAATATGATTTAGTGAAGACAAATTGATACAAACTGCTATGCAAAGTATGGATGACATTGATTCACCCGTTAAAGAGATATTTGAGGATAAGTTGCACCACGAATTTTTTACCGCACTATAGTTGAGTAAACAATCCCACGATTTGATCAGTGAGCAGCCGAGGTTAACGGTGAGTTTTCCCTCCGCTCCACGTGCCCACGTGCTGTGACGTCCGTTCGGCGGATTGCTCAGACCAAAGAGCTGTGCAGCACGAATGGATGAAAATATCGAAAGCTGTCGAATGTAAACAACTGAATTGTACTAATTTTCCCACTGTTTGATAATCGGACGAAAGAGCTTGTCCACAGGCTTTAGGACTTAGGTGTATAGTCTTTTAGGCTAGTACCACACTGCGACAGTTTGTCCTTGGACAAACCCGTCTGGATTTTGAAATCTTTGAATTAGAGCGTAATGTACCGCACCTATTACGACAGGACATTCTTGTCGATTTGAGTCCAGAGCAGTTGTGAATTGCTACAAAATCGGTGGGACAGGACTATCCCAGTCCGGGGTAATAATTATGGTCTGTGGTTATAAAGAAATGAAGCTGCCTATTGCATTAGGACAAAACTGTCCCAGACTTGGTGGTGTCTGCTGTGGAGATCGTGGAGCTTGTGCGTTGCAACGTATAATCACTTAAAAATTTGCCGCCGTGCAGGATTAAACTTGGGGCACAAAATTTTTGAAATAATTATTGCATTTCAAAACTGATTTCATATTCGGAATCAGCGTCTCAAAAAAAGCAAAATGGCTCGTGACGAACCTGATTTGATGCGTTACTATGTAAACTTTAGCAAATAATTTTATTTTTAAATTGATCATCAATGGTGAAGTTGTGCATCAAGGTCACCCGGTGAAACACACACGCAAACACACACACACACACACACACACACACACAAATACACACACACACACACACACACACACACACACACACACACACACACACACATACAAATATATGATTTAACTTCGTAATCGGGCACTGAATTGCGTTCCTCGCATGATTTTTGCTAATTTTTGGTCGCTGATCACAAAAATCTTGTTATTCTTTTATTTGGACAATGTTTAGGAAATTAAAAAAAAATACATTTTTAACCCCGCCGTGAGCAACAACAAAAAAGCCACCTTATGAGCCGGATCAGTCCTGTCCAAGTGCGGTATCTGTTCTGACATGCAAAATAGCGACAGTGTGAAGGACAATCCTGTCCGAGACAAGAATGTCGTAGTGCGGTTCTAGCCTTAATGTTGGGATTGGTGTACTGTAAATAGCCTAAATTTTCAACGTTGGTCTCTATGAAGTGTTCAAGCATTAAAGAACAAACTATAACATAGACTTCTGCATGCTAGCATAGACTTGTGCATTGTTATATATACCGTACCGGGGGTTGTTTAAGCATTTTCGGATAAAAAAATCTAAAACCATATCCGTAATCAGAGCCTCTAAATTAAAAAATCTAAATGGAAACCACTAGGCGTAAATGGACATTTATAACAATCTCACAGTTTTTGTTTAGCACACCAGTTTCTTTTTCCCGCTTTGCGTTCATTGACTTCTTGATTATATAGCCCTATACCGAAGACACAGCAGGGTGCTATTGACCTCGTTTCGTCCATCCCAACGGCAGCGACAAAATAGCCGACGTTTTGCTTCACTGTAAAGCAAACATTTATATTTCTTCATGTACGACTCTGATACGATAAAATAACAAAAAGACAGCCTGTCTACAGCTGCTTTTTGTTTTTCATTCAGTGAATACAAACTTTGTAACTTATTGACGAATTTCGGTGAAAATCAGAATCTTTGACTGTGGTCCGCCGCTTAAAGGCGAAACGAGGTCAAGAGCACCTTGCTATGTCTTCGGTATAGGGCTATAATTTAAATAGTACAGATTATATTGTTCTGTAGATCCAGGTCACCCACCCCCACCCACCATCTCTCTCTCTTTCTCTCTCTCTCTCTCTCTCTCTCTCTCTCTCTCTCTCTCTCTCTCTCTCTCTCTCTCTCTCTCTCTCTCTGCCTGTCTTTCTCTCTTTCTGCGTGAGCGTGTGTGTGCGCGCGCGCGCGCGCGC
>NW_004797325.1:1230353-1247628 GCF_000002075.1 Aplysia californica | reverse complement strand
TGTGTGTGTGTGTGTATGTGTGTGTGTGTGTGTATGTGTGTGTGTGTAACGGGATAACACTGACTGCCATCTTGACTTGTAGTAGACCGGTAAAGACGAAAGACAAACTGGGGCCAGTCTTGCCTCATCTAGATTTGTCTTGAGGAGGGAAAAACAAGAAGCAATCAATTACATGGGACACACGCTCTAGCTAAACTTTACGCTTATTCAAATAGGAAACATAATCTGCCTGATAAGAGGTTAGGTTATTTGTGTCAAGGACCCTGTAGACGCACAGTATTTTGACACCATTATTCGTCATTCCTTGGGTCGCCCCAGACATGTCATGTAGACTTGAGAGTGAATCATCACAATACAGAACAGCCTCATGCGCCCCCCCCCCCTCAATCTTTCGGTCTTCCGGCTGATGGTTCGCTATCCTAGAAATACAAAGTTCTATCTGCTTAGTACCAAGTTTTGAGAAATTTGACGTAAAGAATTTTGATTTTCACAACATGCCAAGCTTTTTCGAATGCAATTCTATGAATATCCTGATGACTCCAAATATTCTTACGATTTTGACAGAGTAGATAGAATATGTTGTGCCCGACCTCATGGTCTTAGTAAATGACCAAAAATGTCATAGATCTATAGATCTTTTTAATTCTGAGATAGGGAGTTAGCACCGAGGTAGATAAGAACCTTTGAATTTTCTCTAGGTACCTTTAAGATTTCAAATCAATCTATTTAAAAGAAGATTTTTTAGAATGGCCAATGCCTAGAAATAATATCATTTTCATTATAATCAGCGTAAATCAGAAGCAAATCGACAACAAGCGCTAGAAATGGGTGCCATGTGTCCTGTGTAGTGCATACCTCTGACAATCAGTTCGGTGGCGATATATCGAGGCAAAAATATATTAGTTCAATGGAGACCGTACAACTCAGACAGTTGACGGATGGCGAATGGCCATATAAAGGCAAAAATCTAGTTTATATTACAGGCATTCAGGCGCTGTTAACCGCCTTGGTTGTCTCTCCTCGTGTCCCTGTTTAGTTTCGTCCCAAAAATGCTCAATTTGGTTTTAATACCGGCAAAAGGCAGGGTAAGGCTACAAGGTGATGCCATGGTGCTGGGGGAACTCTACGTAGCCCAGGCAGTGTGCGCACATGCGTTATCTTGCTGGAACAAGAAGTTAAAAATTTTGTCTGTGTAGAGGGGGGCGATGAACTTCTGCTACGCAGCGACCAGCTTGACACCTTGACCTCGACTTTGACCTTGATTTTGGAAGATCACTGGTCCTACTTTGTGGTTATTCCACATGCAGCTAACCCCAGATCATGATGCTATGTCCTCCCAAAGATTCCTCTATTTGACACCGTTGTCACGATAACGTTTGCCTCTCTCATGATAAACTCTGAGGTGCCTGTTGTTTTTGTATTTATGGAAAACAGTCATTTGCTCGAAAAGAGGACCAAAGACTAGTCTCAGACTAGTCTCAGACCAGTCTCTCTGACGCCTGTTGACATGTTGCTGAGCCCAGTCGAGACACTCTTGGCGATGGAGTGCAGTCAAGATTGGGTCATATTAAGGTCGATGGCTTTAAAGACCCACCTGAACCAATCGTCGGCTCATTCTGAGTGTCGACTTCTGGCTGTTCTGTGGGTACTCCTTATCAAATCTGACATTCTTGTTGCTGTCTGAAGTCGATTTTCACGATGCTTCGGGACAATTTGTCTATCTGCAGGTGCGTCAGCCAATCTGGGATCTGTGTCAACCTGATTTTTGTCAGTCCACCGTAAAATTCGTGAGCTGAAAACAGGTAAACAGTCTGTGGATAGTCGAGATGTGAATACCAAAATGATTTGCGACCGTAATTGGTCTGTTCCCACATTCCAAACGGTCAAATGCAAAACCAGTCTCCTTTCAGTGGATATGCAATATATGTCCATTCTACATGTATCAATATTGATGCTTTCAATGTACTAGCGAAGATAATTTTACGTCTCTTTGATTTTACACAATTTTGCAAAGCCTGATTTTTTAAGGTCAATTTTGAGTGGCTATATATGTCGGGCGCCTCTTGATATAGATGAAATTGTGAGGCAGCGTGGTGGAATCAGGCTCTCGTCTAAATAATCAAAGTGAAGAAACTTGCTTTTTTCTGCAGGTTTGTGAAATTTTATCAAATTTTTGTTTTTTTTAGCTCAAAACCTTTCATGCCTATTAAAGAACTCCTTTCTGTGCGGATTTTTTAAGGAAAAACGTTGATTAAAGGTACAAAAAATGTAAATTTTCAGTTTCCACGGACTCTTAAGCTAAGGAAATAACTAATCTTTGGCGGCAATTTTCTCACTAATTTTACCTCTAAAAACAGGTGACCCCCTCCTAAATGGATATTATTTTTCAACCAAATAAAGACAAGTGAACAAGCTTTAAGATGACACCAGTAACTCTACATGCCCAAAATTTGACGAGAGCCTGATTCCACCACGCTGCCTCATATATTAATGTGTCTGATGATGCAGAATTTATTTAGCTTTAAATTGGTATGCTGCATGCCGGGGGGGGGGGGGGGTAGTGCAAGGCTTTAGTACGATGATTGGGTGATTACACTTTCAAGTTTCTGTTGGTCGCTTGTGTATATACCGCCAAGTGAAACAAGTGCCGGACTGATATAGTGGTAGACCACCAAGTTGAAATGGAACATCACAGCTGACCGACCTGTGGACCGGCACTTCCAAATGTTTGTTTTTGTTTCCTTTTCAGGACAGAGACAGAATTCTGACAATGTCATACTCAAATAAGGAAATTCTCGAACGTGCCCGAGAGGTGCTGAAGGAAAGCGAGGACGGTCTGTTTGAGGGGGTGACGTACTTCATAACCGGAACCGTTCCAGATCAACCTCGGATGTTCCACAAGATCAAACATGTAGAATTGAGTGACAGTGACGTCATCTTGGACGGTTACCCCAGGTCTGGGAATCACTGGATCTTTGAGGTCGTCGGGGCGATCTTGAATCAGGACATTGGAAACGAGAAAGATGATTTTCTTTTTCGTCTCTTGGATTTCATGGGTGATGACGTTGAATCGCGCATACACAGCCTTCCAGCTCCTAGAATGATCAGTTCACATCTGTGGGTGTCACGTCTTCCCGAAATAATCCAGCAGGGTAACGTCAAAATAGTCTACATTCTGAGAAATCCAAAAGATGCACTGGCATCCTGGTATCATCTGCTGAAAGAAATTAAGTTGCCTTATGGTTTCGCAGGAACCTGGGGAGAGTTCTCTGAGCTTTCGGTGAGTCTGTAGAAGTGATACGTTCTTTGAGCTTTCGGTGAGTCTGTAGAAGTGATAAGTTCTTTGAGCTTTCGGTGAGTCTGTAGAAGTGATAAGTTCTTTGAGCTTTCGGTGAGTCTGTAGAAGTGATAAGTTCTTTGAGCTTTCGGTGAGTCTGTAGAAGTGATAAGTTCTTTGAGCTTTCGGTGAGTCTGTAGAAGTGATAAGTTCTTTGAGCTTTCGGTGAGTCTGTAGAAGTGATAAGTTCTTTGAGCTTTCGGTGAGTCTGTAGAAGTGATAAGTTCTTTGAGCTTTCGGTGAGTCTGTAGAAGTGATAAGTTCTTTGAGCTTTCGGTGAGTCTGTAGAAGTGATAAGTTCTTTGAGCTTTCGGTGAGTCTGTAGAAGTGATAAGTTCTTTGAGCTTTCGGTGAGTCTGTAGAAGTGATAAGTTCTTTGAGCTTTCGGTGAGTCTGTAGAAGTGATAAGTTCTTTGAGCTTTCGGTGAGTCTGTAGAAGTGATAAGTTCTTTGAGATTACGGTGAGACTTTCTTTCTCTATTTCTTGGCGTTGTCCGTCCACTGCAGGATGTAGCCCCCCAACAATGATCTCCACTCTGTTTTACTAGCTATCTTCTGCGTCCAGGTTGTACCCATCTGATTTCTGCTCTATGATGTCCCTCTGCCATCTTCACTGTGGTGTTCCCAAAGGTCTTTTTCCTGTTCTTGGTCTCCATTCTGTCCACCTTTTTGTCCATCTGTTGTCCTTCACTCTGGTGAGAAAAAGTCGTGGAAAACTCCGAAATGGGGTCCTCCTTCTGCATGACAACGCCCCTGCGCACAGGGCACAACAGGCAATCCAATGAGCAGAACAGTGCTGCTTTGAAATCCTGGCTAACAAATTACCCAAAGGACGTCTTTTCCATGAAAACGAGGACGCCATTGAAACTGTTGAAGATGGTTAGTGGCCCATTCTTGAGGACGCCATTGAAACTGTTGAAGATGGTTAGTGGCCCATTCTTTATTCTTTCAAATTTAGACCAAAGAAGAAGAAGAAGAAGAAGAAAAAGAAGAAGAAGAAGAAGAAGAAGAAGAAGAAGAAGAAGAAGAAGAAGAAGAAGAAGAAGAAGAAGAAGAAGAAAAAGAAGGAGTATGAGTAGGAGTAGGAGAAGGAGAAGGAGAAGGAGAAGAAGAAGAAGAAGGTGAACAACAACAACAACAACAACAACAACAACAACAACAACAACAACAACAACAACAACAACAACAACAACAACAACAACAACAGCAACAACAATAACAATAAAAACAACACAAACAAAAAAAAGTACAAAAACGAGACAGTTAAATAATGGTATTAGATTTATGTTGCTTGTAACTTTGAGCGAAACACCCCTTTAAAATGACTTTTAATGACAGAGTAAATTTTCTGGGGAGTTTTGTAATCAATCCATGTATCAAAACAATAAAATTGAAAAATATTTTCAACAGGGATTCACAAAAACTAACTATAAAACTAAAAGTTTCGCATGTTGATTCTCTTAGCACATCGGTGCCTCAACTCTGTGTTTATTATTCATATTTGAGTCACTGTGAAGTAATTGTAAGAAAGACACTTTTCAAAATGTAACTCATTTAAAGGAGAGGACGTGGCAATTCACTTTTATAGAAAACGCTTTATCATTTGCTTTTTCGCTAGCTGTTCGAAGGTATTGGAGTGTGAACGTTCCACAATAATCATCTTTTACTGTCATAATCACTTGACCTATATCCTTTTTTCCCAGTTAGTCGGGGAGATCCCGTGGGGATCCTGGTTTGACCACGTCCTCGAGATGGAGAAGTTTTTGAAGGAATACCCGGATAGCCCCGTACACGTCATTCAGTATGAGAAGATGAAGAAAGACCCCGTTAGCGAAATCAAGAAGCTCTGTGACTTCCTAGGCCGACTGAATGTGAATGTTGAAGAGCTAGCTCTCGCAACAAGCTTTGCGCAAATGAAACAAAACAAGGATCCTGTTTACAGGCAGAGCGAAGGGACTTTTTGTCACAAAGGCTCTCTTGGTGTGATGGTCAAAGGAACGATTGGTGGATGGTGCGAACGGTTTACTGTGGATCAGAGCGAACGCTATGATAAAGCTTTTGAAGAGAAGATGAAAGGCAGTAAGCTGGCGGATATGGTGAGAGAATATATTTAGGTACGTCTGACTGGTGTTTCGGTTCCGACTTTGAATACAGAACAACCTTTCAGAAGAAAGTATGTTTTAAAAGTTGATTCCAGTTCTTGCTCTGCATGCTCTACACACGACAGAACATTACCTCTCAAATGACCAAAGACTTTTTACCTTTATGCCCACTGTGCGGAAGATGGGTAAATTATCTGGCAGCTTTTTCAATACGCCTTGTGCGTGTAAGGTTTACCTTAGTTTTTATTCAGATTTGCTGGTAGATTCCTTTTAGTGTGGAATCTTTTTCATGAAATGTCCATTCAGTTAGAACTGTGAAGACAAAAATAACAACAAAGCCATTCTCACACACTTTTTTGGCTTTACAGACTGGGAATTAAAAGCCTGAGGATTTATTTAGTCGTTGTATGCCTCAATATGGTCTATGCATGGAGACCTGATAAATGAATTCAAATCTTGATAACTTAAAAAAAACCCAACTATTGCCCGATTTTACTGATTTAAACGGCGGATTTAATCTTTTTACAGCTATTCTTATCCAATAAAGAAAACCTACTTTCAAACATTTTGACTTTTTGGTGGTACCTACTATTGCAATGTATAATTTCATGAAGAATTCACTAATTAGCACATCTATAAACCAAATTGAACCAAACAACGGCAAACTTAACAGTGTGCAACTTGCCTTGTCTTGTGGTATTATGTCATGACGCCTTTTTTCCACCAAATCACACTCTAAGTTTACATATATCTCATCACATTCCACCAAATCAGAACTTACTGTCTTCTTGTTATAGTCCATCAAATTTGTAATGTTTGAAAGAGCAGTACCTAGGGTTTATCGATAGCTCGGGTGGTGGGGAGAACATTGTTTTAATATGCTGCTTGCAGCACTGCACAAATAATCTGAACGAAAGGAAAAAGGTAATGCGCTTTTAGTTACATAGTTTTACATAATGTTATTGTATTATAACACCGTTCAACACCCCATTAGACATAATTAAAGGACGCCTTATGTTTGGGAGAAAAGATGGCCAGTCTCTATAGTATAACCATTCCTTCAGCACCATATGCCCCATATTGTTAACACTCACTTTATATATAATATATACCTATGTATGTATATATATAAAATATGTATATATATATACATATGTAATATATATAATAATAATAATAATAATAATAATAATAATAATAATAATAATAATGATAATAATAATAATAGTAATAATAATAATAATAATAATAATAGTAATAATAATAATAATGATAATGATAATAATAACTTGGTTCAAGAATGGATCGGACTTGACAGAAATCGGCACCACAGGTTGTAACCTCCGCCCCTGTGTAAAATCGGGTTGATTGAAAGATTGAGTAGGTGTTTTACGGCACTCTCAACCCAATGTCAAATCGGGTATTATATTATTATTATTAATATGCTGTGAAGCTGCGTTCAGGATGATTTTTGTCTGATGTTTATGTGTCAAAGCTGATGATCTCAGGCCACTTTGTTACTCTAGTGTGTGCAGGCACGTTAAAGATCCCTTGGTGGTCCAAAATCGATAAGAGTAGGCTTCGGCCGCCTCCGGGGGAAAATTCAAAATTTCCTACCTACTGAACATGTTTAAAGTGTCCAGCGCGCTCGTATGACCTTATGCAGCTGCGAGCGCCGTAAAACACTAATTATAAAAAAAAAAGAAAAGAAAAAAGGGTGCGCAGGGGCTTGGTCGGGGCTGTGGACTGCCCAAACCCACTCAAGACTGTATGACAGAAACGCTGGTCTATGCAAAGGGGAACAACCATTCCAGTTTAGTCTTTCGTGGTGTAAAGTTTCATTCTTGTTTACTTCCCTTTAACGTTAAAGAAAACGCGTTTAAAATGCTTTTTCTGTTCTTTTTTATTTTTTGTTTTGTTTCAAATTTGATATTTATACAATCTACTTGATTTCTAAAAGTTAATTCTCTTCAATTTTTCATTCTTTTTTTGGGGGGTGGGTGGTGCAGAAATCAATACAATCCAGGATCCCACGATCTGCCCCTGACCAAGTACAGCGGTACGGTACAGTGGATGTTGGGCGCCACACAGTGGCCACCGAGAAGTGTTCACTAGGATCGACTCCGGAACCGATTCCCACGATTAATGTTGTAGGCCACGATTTGGCCTTCCAAAATTCAATGTGGCAAACATTACATTCAGCCCGTGAGTTGTTTATATTCAGCCGGTGACAACTCACGAGAATTTTTCCCGTGTCAGTAAGCTAGAGGGAAGACATAATTCAGACGAGCTGGGCCCAGCGACGCGACGAGGGAACACGAAACTGGATCAATACCTACATCCAATACAAGTTAGTGAAAACTTACATTGGTGACCCCGATAAGAACACGTCTATTCGATATGCATAACACGGACGATGTTCGCTGCGTCGCTTAAACTCCGGACTTCCGGAACTATTCACCAGAGGTCTGGTTCGCTCATATCGAAGCGCAGTTTGGACCAAAAAAAATTAACGGCCGACCAGACAAAATACGATTACGTGGTTAGCACCCTGGACATGGACACCACAGAAGAGATACACGCTGTATTGTTGAATCCTCCTGAAAACGGGAAATACGAGCACTTAAAAATGTCCTTATCCAGACATTTGGCAAATCGCAAGCTCAAAAAGACCTAGAACTGCTGAACCTCAATGGTTTGGGGACAGGACGCCCACGGCCCTCTTAAGACGCATCAACGCGCTCAACGATGATCCACAAACTCTCAAACGAGCTCTGTTTTAGCCAACCTCCTCTGAGAAATGAGAAACATCCTAGCAGCTCAAAATCACCCGAACGTTGAGGAATTAGCCAGAGCAGCTGACCATATCTGGGAAGCACAGGCAGCTCAGCAGTATGTCAACCCAACACACTCCTCAAGCTCAATTCAAGTCCAAGCAATGGAGCAGAAAAGCAGACCTAGGTTCGATAAAGGGAACGATAACCTATCAGCAACAGCAAAACCCACTCGCTTTCCGCAGCAAGCAAACCAGAACCCAGCTAACAACAGGTACAGAAACTCAACCTCTTCTGTGTGCTAGTATCACACAAAGTTCGGACCTTCGGCCCGACGATGCCTACCAGGGTGCAAGTTTGCCTCATTGCTGACTTCTGTCAATCAAGCTACCCCCTCAAACAGAGTCGGGAAACGACCCAGTCGATGTCTAGGCTTGTCAGCCACCGGCTTCATCCGTTCCAACCAAAGCACGCTTTCAGTCATGGACAAAATCACAGGGGAAACATTTTTAGTCGACAGAAGAGCTAAGGTCTCAGTTTACTCAGTCTCTCGCTCTGACAGACAAGGGCGCGCGACAGAACCTTTGTCAGCAGCAAATGGCACCAAAATAGCCACATGGGGTAAGAAAGAAATGTTTCTAGTTATACGACTTAAAAAAAAGTTTTCTCACATTTTTTTCGGGCGGACGTAACTAGACCCATCCTTGGTGCCGGTTTCTTTATCAAACATGGTTTGGTGATAGATTTGAAAGGTCGTCGACTGATAACTTCTGAGAGTCTACAAACTGACACTGTAAAGCACCCCAGAACCTTTAGTAGTGGCAGGTCTATCAATAACTCCCCACAATAACTTCACTCAGCTCCTACTGAAAGAATATCCTGATCTTCTTACTCCCAGTTTCGATTCAACTATCAACAAACACGGGGTAGAACATTACATCGTAACTGAGGGCCCCCCAGTACATGCACGTGCACGGTGGTTGGACGCACAAAAACTCCAAGCAGCGAAAGAGGAGTTCAGGAAAATGGAACAGATGGGTGTTTTACGTCGGTCAAAATCAGCTTGGTGGTCACTTGCGGAGACTATCGCTCCCTGAACAGTAAAACTCAAGATGACCGATATCCTCTGCCCCATATTCATGATTTCAACAACAACCTCACGGGCTGCACAACTTTCTCCAAAGTTGATCTCATCAGGGACTATCATCAAATACCCATGGCTGAAGACTCAATCCCCACAACCGCCATAGTAACTCCTTTTGGACTCTGGGAATTCGTTCGAATGCCTTTCGGCCTTAAAAATGCAGCACAGTCATTTCAACGCCTCATGGACGGCGTGCTGCAAGATATTCCCTTTGCTTTTGTCTACATAGACGATATCCTGGTTGCAAGCAAATCCAGTGATGAACATTTTGCTCATCTCAAACAAATATTTGATGTACTTCGAGCAAACGGCCTAGTCATCAACAAATCAAAATGCGTTTTTGGCGCAGATTCCCTAGATTTTCTAGGTCACAGAGTCACATCCCAAGGAGTTCAACTGCTTCCCGACCGGATCAAAGACCTACTGAACACACCTGCGCCCAGAGATCGAAGTGCTCTACAACGCTTCCTTGGAATGATAAACTACTACCACGGTTTTCTGCCCAACATAGCTGCTGTCCTGGACCCATTGCACAAGCAATCAAATGGAAAAGGACAGAAGATCGCTAAGGATGACGCCTGTCAAGAAGCATTTATTAAGTGCAAAGAAATTTTGGGAGCTGCAGTTTTTGTTACACCACCCAAATCCAGGTGCACCAACCAGTGTAACAGTGGATGCATCCAACAATGCGGTCGGAGCACAACTTGAACAGCGCATAGGGAGACTGTGGATACCACTTGCATTCTTCTCAAGAAAACTTTCAGAAACAGAAAAGAAATACAGTGCCTTTGACAGAGAACTCTTGGCGGCTTTCAGTGCCATCAAGCATTTCAGGCATTTTCTAGAAGGTCGGACGTTCAATCTGTACAATGACCACAAACCACTCACATCAGTCATCGGATCTCACACAGACCGATCCCCTCTGCAGGCGCGTCATTTGTCTTACATTGCTGAGTTTACAAAAAAACATCTGTCATATCAAAGGAAAGTTCAATGCGGTAGCAGGTGCCCTGTCCCGAATCAATCAGGTGTCCGCTACACAGCCAACACGGCCAGAGCAAGCAGCTATAGACAACTACCATCAGTTACCGAAGGCACAGGCTGAATCGGGAGAAATGGATTCCTACTTGCAAGACAACACAGGCCTGGAGTTCAGCTACATTTACCGCAAGTGAGAACATACTTTGTGCGATGTGTCTACAGGGACGGCGAGATCAGTAGTTCCGTCGTCATGGACTCGTCACATTTTCAACAATATCCACAACTTGTCACATGCTGGAGTGAAGCCAACACAAAAGGCCATAACTCAGCGATTTGTCTGGCATGGTATGAAGCGCCAAATCCGCCAGTGGTGCAAGGAATGTCATTCTTGTCAAGCCTCTAAAATTCATCGCCACACTCAGGCTCCACTAGTGCCAAAAGACATACCTTCTGCAAGGTTTAGAAGTATTCATGTGGACCTGGTAGGACCATTATCAGTAAGCCAAGGTATGACATACATCTTTACAGAGATCGACCGCTTCACTAGATGGCCGAAGCTATTCCCCTTCCAGATGCACAAGCCACAACATGTGCCTCTGCTCTCTTACATCATTGGGTCGCACGGTTTGGAGTTCTCAAAGACATTACCTCCGATCGCGGACCACAATTTACTTCAGCTTTATGGGAGAATTTCAACAAATTATTGGGAATATCCCGACAAACCACAACCTCATACCACCCGCAGGCCAATGGTCTAGTTGAACGATTTCTTCGACAACTGAAAGCATCCTTGAAAGCCAGATTGACTGGTAACAACTGGTATAACTCTTTACATATCACACTACTTGGCATCAGATCAGCCTGGCGCCTTGAACCTTACTGCTCATCAGCCGAACTGGTTTACGGAACCACACTGAGGCTTTCAGGAACATTTTTAATAACAGAAGACATTCGATCTGTTCAGGGGCGATTCCCACGATTAATGTTACGGAAGAAAAGTTCCGACTCCTTTTTACGAAAACCAACGGTTACCGATTACTTTAATCATTAAAATGTTCTTGAAAAAACATTTTTTTTTAAAAAATAAAATTTGATGCTTCGTAGTGTTCCGAAATCAAGATAATCCTAAAAACTGAAGATGTTCGGAGCCAACCAGGTAACCACCGGAAAAAAAATCACATCATAAGTACTTGGGTTCGGAGTCGATTCCTACGATTCCTAGCTTTCAATAATCGGGAACCTAGCCGCCCAGCACTAGTGTTTACTTCCCTACGTGGTTGTATTGCTTGTTCTCAGTTACCCTGATATGATTGGACTCATGTGGGGACTTTCGCGGTGTAGAGATATGGTGTCTAGTGTTTACCTCTGATTCAATAGGTCCCAGGTATGAAGCATGATAGCGAAGGAAAATTTTCTTTTCTAAAATTCTTCTTTCATCTCCTTTCCTGTTCATTACCATGTTCTGTCGTCTGCTTTCGTCTCCACTTTCTACCTTATCTTATCTTATCTTATCTTATAGTGGTACACAGGCGCTTCCATGTTGGACGTAGATGGTCCTTTTGAATAGTTAATGTTAAAACAGAGGATGTGCGACTGAACAGAGAAATTGAAACACGAGCACAAAAGGCCAATACTGTTAGTTACCAGCTTGCTCCACTACTGAAACATCCTAACATCCCCATGACAACAAAACTCAAAATGATCAACACCATATTCATCCCAACACTGAATTATCAATGCCAAACATGGACCACGAACAAGACATTGAAGGAACGAATTACAACATGTGAAATAATGCGATGTCTTAGAAAAACAGTAAACAAGACCAGGCAAGACAAAACTAGAATTAATTCAGTAGACAGAGGGCCGCCAAGTAAACTATGGTAAGTCATGTTTTTCGAATTTTACAGGAGAGACAACCCCCCCCCCCCCCGGATTTTCTTGAAGCGTTTTGGGTGGATAAGCTTCATTTTCATAAGAGAGCCTACAATTAATTCCATGACAGACATTTCATTTATGAAAATGAAGTTTATCCACCCAAAACGCTTCAAGAAAATCCGTTTTTTGTCTATCCTGTAAAATTATTCACTATCTTCCAACACTGCGGAAACAAATGATGAAATTCACCAAGTTTATCACGTTTTCTTTGGATGGGATGAACTGGAATTCTTCTTGTCTTGGTTTTCCTTTTTTGTCTGCGTCTCAAAAGCCAAAACAACAACAACTTTCTTCTTCTACCACTCTCCATATTTGCAAGACGGCGGTGCCTGACCGCCATTGTGGTTCTACCCTTACTCTCTTTATTCCGTCAGAAAAATACGGCGTGCTCGTGGGGGCGTATTTCAGGCTTTGCGTGGGAGTGTGCTTGAATAACCTGTGTTTGTCTGCCTGTCTCTGGCAGGAAGAGGAACATAATGACGTCATCTGTTTTTGTCTGCAAAGTCGCTGTCTAATTGCTTCCTCGTGGGATATTTTTAGACCATGACTTCAACTTCCGCTGTAACCTTGTTGTGTTGGAATAACGGGTGTATCTCACTTGGAGATTGAATGCACTCAATGCTGTAGCCTAGATTGTTACTGGAGATTTTATTTTTCTATTCATTTAACTATTTATTTATATATTTATTTATTTATTTGTTGTTGTTGTTGCTTTTTTTTATTTTACTTTTTTTTGGGGGGCTTTTTTCAAAAATAGATCACATGTCGAGAAATTAATCACGATATGTTACTGGCGATTATGGGGGTAGGGGGGGGGGGGGTGTCCTGAATTCGTCCCCCATTCAAAAATAGGTCAGGTGTCGAGAAACTGATCTCAGACTCGGTCCCCGTTGGTATGTATGTATCTCGATGCGGCAGAATGAGGCAGTAGCTGTGAAATGGAGGAATGCTCGCTTCACTAGAGTCAACTGTTGCAGCTGCCTCCACGTTTTGTGTGACGTACTCTAAGGTATCGAATAAAAAGAAAAAATTCCGTGGCTGTGAGATTTCGAGCGCGGGACCTAATGAATGAAAGGCGAACACTGTACCTTTTAGATCACGAAAGCCCCCAACCCCCTCGCCTGCACATTTTGATAAATAGCAGAACTTACATAACCTAATTGTAGTGCAAACGCTGTAAACCTCTTACTAAAATGTACCTGTCATAAGCAAACGGCATAACATTTTTTGTTAAATGACTATTGCACCGATTTGATTTGATTTGATTTCACAGATAGATAGATAGATAGATAGATAGATAGATAGATAGATAGATAGATAGATAGATAGATAGATAGATAGATAGATAGATAGATAGATAGATAGATAGAAAGATCGATAGATAAATAAATAGATAGATAGATAGATAGATAAATAGATGTCTCTCTCCCATTTCTGCTTTTATTTGTCTGATTTGTCACACATTTCTCTCTCTGTGAGTGTACTCGTATGTTTGTGTTCTCTCTCTCTCTCTCTCTCTCTCTCTCTCTCTCTCTCTCTCTCTCTCAGCTCTCTCTTTCTTTCTCTTTGACTCTCTTTCTCTCTTTCTGTCTTTCTGTCTTTATCTCTCACTATCTTTCTCTCCCCCTCCCCACCCTACAGAACTCCCAATCTCTATTTTTTTCCTCTTTTTTACGGTCGCCTTTTCTATCTCACATTTTTTGTTTATATATAACCCAAATGTTTCCCTTTTTCTCCCTTTGTATTTCTCTTTCTCTCTCTCATACTCTCTATCTCTCTTTCTCTCTCTTTCACTCCCTTTCTCTCTCTCTCTTTCTCTCTCTCTTTCTCTCTCTCTCTCTCTATCTCTCTCCCCCCAACACCCCACAGAACTCCATGGGGGCTCTTGTGGCCAAGAGGTTAAGGTGTTTGCCTCTCTTTCAAAGGTCCAAGGTTCGAATTGGGGTAGTGAGAGAAAAATGTTCTCTAAAATTGTCTTCATTCACCTTCTTCCCTTCTCTCTTGCATTATTCTGTCGTCTGCTTTCGTCTACACTTTCTTCCCCCACCCCCTCACATCCTTTGCCCCCTCCAATGGGGTCCTTACTCTTTCTGCAGCCTTTCTACTGCTACTTCTTGGCTCCTTCTTACTGCTGTCTTTTAGAAACACCCCTGATCTTCTGGAAGGAAAGATCTGCACCTTGTCTTTTCGGAAAAGGGTGAAAAATCTCGGAGGTCCCATGTGCAAGTTGCGCACGTTAAAGATCCCTTGGTGGTCCAAAATCGATAAGAATAGGCTTCGGCCGCCACCCGGGAAAAATTCAAAATGTCCTACTAATTGAAAATGTTTGGTGTGTCCCGTCAGTCATATAACCTTATGCAGTTGCGAGCACCGTAAAACATACCAAAAAGAAAAAAACAACCCAACAACAACAAACAACAACAACAAACAAACAAACGAAGAAAACCCAGAACTCCCTACCTCTATTTTTCTCTCTCTGTTTTTTGCCTGTCTCAACCAATTGTCTTCCTATTTCTCTTTTTGTGTCCCTCTCCCTCCCTCTCTCTCTCTCTCTCTCTCTCTCTCTCTCTCTCTCTCTCTCTCTCTCTCTTTCTCTCTCTCTCTCTCTCTCTCTCTCTCTCTCTCTCTCTCTCTCTTTACACTCACCTTTTCCATCTCTACTTTTTTTGTTTGCATGTATCTAAACTCAAGTCTCTCTCTCTCTCTCTCTCTCTCTCTCTCTCTCTCTCTCTCCAGTACATGCTGGAGTGAAGCCAATCCCACAAAGCTTACCCAGACACCCTCGCACACATTGATGAATTCACACAGTCATAAATTCTTACAGAACAGCATGAATAAACGATACTGACAGAACATAATAGATACTGAGAGAACATAATAATATTTGTATTGGGAATGTCGGAATTTATAGCTGTTTCAACACAACAACACACTACACACTTACTAAAATTGTTGTTCAAACTGGGCTGCTATTATTCATGTGAAAGAGTAGGAATGAGCAAGAACGAGACCGGTACTTACAACAAAGAGAGAAGGGGAGAGATTGAGTCGTTATAACAGTTCACCCCCGCCCCCCGAGTTCTCATTGACACGGTAGACGCGTAAACAAATTAATTTTGTTTCTGGGGCGTTCACAAAGTAATCGATCTTCTATCTTCTGTGTAAATAACTTGTTTTCGAATACGATTTGCGGCGAAACGATTTTCAGGCTTCGATAGGAAGTCCCCTGTTGCGGTTATGGTCTTTGCAACTGCACGGAGAAGGCATGAGTTCGATTCCCGAATTGACAGATTTTTATGAAGGCAAATTGGAAACCTGTAAAGCCACTACAGTATCACAGGTGATATTTTGTCGGACTGGTTATCCAATTATTAAAGCAGAAAATTCAAATACATATATTTTACAACAAAGTCTTGGTTAAAAACCAAATTTATTCAGGCTAAAGCTGACATTCCATATGCCCGAAAAACCGGGTGCGAATTACGCGTGCGAACAATTTTTTTCGCACCAACCTTTTTGTCATTCTGTAAATCCATATACCGCGCATGGCCGAGTCCGAAATTCGCATGCGAAGATTTTGTTTCGCACAAGGGAGCGAAACTTTTTTCTTCGGCACTCGAATTCTTTGTGAAGTGGGCGGAGCTTATTTCCCGCCAAATCTACTTCCTAGGAACGAAGCAGCATGGAAGCACTATGTAAGCGGGAAAACGCCGAAATGTTGATTTCCTTGGTTCGAGAGAGAGGTGTTAAAACTAAGACTGAAAAGAGGTGTTTATTTTCAAGGTGGCCGCCATTTCCATGGCAACCACATACTTTTTTAAAAAAGTTTGTGGGAAACTTTCGGGAGTCTATGTAATCTATCTATGCTATCATTTATCGTTTAAAGCATGTAATTATAAGAATATCATTTCACTTACCCCCCTCTTTAAATGCACTTGAATATAACTTCTAACATACATTAATTATAAATTAAGATTGCTGTCTGTGCCGCACTGAACCGGTGCCATGATTTCAGTTAGAAATGACGGATATGAATTTCGGGTACATGGAAGGAGGGCTCTTTTTTCATTGCACCCGAATTTCGTAGGCGAAATTCGCACCCGAAGTTCGCATCGGTTTTTCGGGCATATGGAATGCCAGCTGAAGCTGGTCTCTATAAACCATTTCACCAAGGAATAGTCTCTAACTCAATATTATTATTATTTCCGTGCGACATTTAGAACCAGCTTTCGTCAGTCCTACATCTTCCTTGGATGGATTCTCTTACTCTTCGGGATCTCTGAGGTGGTCGCATACTTTTTGGCATTCGCAGTTCCAATCAGATACTATGCTTGGGCTACTTTGGGATATTCTGTATCCACGTCATTACTTTTTGACGGACCTTTCTCTAAAGTTTGGGTCTGTGGCAGGTTGGCTACTGATTCCATTGCCCTCTATTTCCTCAACATCTAGACGAGGATGCTTCATTGTGTTGGCCTGTCAGGATGAGGTTTGTTGAGTTCATTAGCACTCATTGTCTGCCATCTGTTTTTTCTGAGTAAAGCGATTTCAATCCAAACATCGGCTGCCATCAATGTAGTTTACCTGTGAATAAACGAATGAGAAATAATAAATTATATAAAAAGCACGTGTAGTTTTTTCACCTCGATTCACAAACGAAACAAATCAAATCTTGAAAGGATATAGAAACACAACGCTTTAGAATATCGATAGAATCTCCTATCGCGTTGATCTTATAGCACACACTTGAATCTAATAGGTCTTTATCAAGGACCTGAATTCTAAACAAGAGAACTAAAAATAATAGCACACCATTTGCGTCTTTGGGACGTACTCTTAAAACCAGAGCCCCTAAGCAAAACAAACTCTAAAGATAGAAATGAACATCCACTCCTTACGTCACTTCTGCATTTACTTCGCACTTCCCTTTTCTCTCTCTTCCCTATTGTCCCTCATGATCGTCTTTAACACTCATATATCTGACCGATCCACCTTAATG
>NW_004797325.1:1227424-1230253 GCF_000002075.1 Aplysia californica | reverse complement strand
GTGAGGGGGTGTGTATGTGTGTGTGTGTTTGTGTTTGTGTGTGTGTGTGTGTGTGTGTGTGTGTGTGTGTGTGTGTGTGTGTGTGTGTGTGTGTGTGTGTGTGTGTGTGTGTGTGTGGACGTCTGTAAGTGATAACCTTGCTTTCCGGGGAAGAGATAGGATGGGGCAGGATTAAATGAAGATGGACATTTATTAATGGTTGGTTGGCTGGTGCTCGGGGGGGGGGGGGAGTATTCCTTCTCTTCTACAAAACATCTATCGTTCTTATCTTTCCTCCTTCTCTTTTGTACTTGATACTCTCTTGTAACACCTCTAATATTCGGCATTTATATAACCTTATTATGTTGCAAGTGCCTTTAAGCTCTTACTTGGTCGGTCGGTCGGTCGGTCGGTCGGTCGGTCGGTCGGTCGGTCGGTCGGTCGGTCGGTCGGTCGGTCGGTCGGTCGGTCGGTCGGTCGGTCGGTCGGTCTGTCTGTCCGTCTGTCTGCCTCTCTCGTTCTCTCTCTCCCTCCCCCCCCCTCTCTTCCCCAAACCCCCAATGGAAAGTGAAATAATCTAAATGTAAAATATCATCGCCCAACCTCCAGTTCCTCAATTCCGATGAAGTGAGATATATATTCATTTTATAATATTTTATCGGCTTTTATTTCTCTTCCTGTTATGCCAACTGTTCCGTTTAGAAACCAACCAAACACAGATCAGGTTGCTACAAAGGTGAACCACTACCCCCCCCCCCCCAATACTCTGTTTACAACTAAAAATGCCAAAAGGGGAGAATATCTCATCAAGCATTTCGGTATTTCTGCTAGTATGTTGTGTCCCTCTCCGCCCGGGGTGGTCGTTACTGGCAGAGATGAAGCTCGTCTCTTAAAATGATCTAATTTGTGTCGATGGGGACGTGAAATTACTCACAACTAAAAAGAACCGTCTTCATCAATTTATTGTTAGTAAAATTGAAGAGAGAGGGAGTGGGAACAGAAAGAGATAATCATAATGAGAGAGAGAGAGAGAGAGAGAGAGAGAGAGATAGAGAGAGAGAGAGAGAGAGAGAGAGAGAGAGAGAGAGAGAGAGAGAGAGAGACAGGGAGGAAGAAAAAGAAAGACATACACAGAGAGAGATAAATCTATGTTTTTTCGTCTTTTCTTTCTCCTCGCGGTATGCCAATTTTTTCCGTTTAGAAACCAACCACTCATAGATCAGGTTGCTACAAAAGTGAACCACGAATCCCCCCTCCCATACCCTGTTTGCTGCTAAAAATCCCACAGTCATTGGACCCCGAGGACCGACGACTCTGGGGGAGGTCGACGTTTCGCCGCAATTACGTCACAGCGTGTACATGTACCTGTGGAAAATAAGAATGATCGTTTCGCCGCAGATTGAATTCCATTACGACTTGATTTAATTTAGTACATTGCGAGTATACCCCTGATCACCTACTGGGACGTGGAAGTAGGACTTTGAGCAGGACGGGTTTATGTATTAACGGCGTGACCGTGAAGATAAAAATATGATGTCTCAGGTACAATATCGTTGTTAAAATCCGAAGTTGCTAAAAACAAAAGCTTGAAGCTCATGTTTCTGACGTATTTCTTGATGTTGATAATTTGGTCTGTATGGTATACAGGGCGTGACAGGGGCTGTTTGTTTTTGCAATTTATTCCGTTCAGTTTACATTTATTAGTTGCTGGTGGTCGTTGATTTTTCCTACGAACAAGAATGTGTTTTGGAAGTGGGACTTTGAGAAGGACGAGTTTTTATAATGAATGTGTTTCATGTCTTTGTCTGACGTGCTTCTCGCCTTGCATGTTTCAATAGCGCGTCTTCACCTTTTCCTGTTTTGCTGATTCTTGTCCAAACGCGATTTTCCTGCATGCACGCTTTTTCGTCAGTCGTACAGGGGACTACGAAAGCTTCGATTCGACTCATTTTGGAAGGAAATATGCATCTTTAAGTACATTTTTGCTTCTTCATTGTACTTTACATGATCAATAAAGTTGTATTTCATTATAATATGTTGTACAATAGCAGATTTGTGTTGAAAAACAGCCCCCCCCAAAAATGAAATTAAAGCACTTGACCTAGATCAAAGATCATTGCCTAGATCTAGATTATTATTTCGTTCTCGGGAGAGCTAAAAATAGGCCAGGTTAGATCTAGCCAGGACCTAGCTAGGGACGCGTCTAGATCTATATCTAGATTTAGATCTACGTTCACTAATGTTTAGTGCTTCCAATTTTCCGCCAATTTTTAGTTTTCTCCAGACATTACCTGCCGGTCCACTAGATCTAGATCTAGGCCTAGATTCTAGATCTACATCTCGATATATTGTGTCGCTTTGCCTTTCCTGAAACAGTGCTGTATATGAAGCTTAATTTACCCTTCGCTGATGAAAGTTCTGATGGCCGAGTGATCAATGTCTCTGCGTTCAGCGTTCGGAGGCAAACATTATTTTGTGAGCGTGGGTTCGAATTCCAGCCCCAGCTGTTTTTTTTCTTCTCATCGTCCCAACTTACCAACAATTTATCCCATAATTATAATTTGTTGCTTTTTAGTTTTTTAATGTGGTAAATAAATAAATAAATAAATAAATCGCCTGTGCTGTCTGTTGTTCTCGTAATCATAACACACTTAACTGGGCTAAAAATAGGTTTAGCTGGTCTGACGTCGGTGGACGCGGACCTTTTTGAGTCGCTTCTACACCACGCAAAAACTTTGTACATCAGCTTGGCCTGGAGGTGATCTTATTTTGGTGGACGCGTAGGCTAAAGCTGACATTCCATATGCCCGAAAAACCGGGTGCGAATTACGCGTGCGAACAATTTTTTTC
>NW_004797325.1:1216990-1227324 GCF_000002075.1 Aplysia californica | reverse complement strand
TCAACAAATTATTGGGAATATCCCGACAAACCACAACCTCATACCACCCGCAGGCCAATGGTCTAGTTGAACGATTTCTTCGACAACTGAAAGCATCCTTGAAAGCCAGATTGACTGGTAACAACTGGTATAACTCTTTACATATCACACTACTTGGCATCAGATCAGCCTGGCGCCTTGAACCTTACTGCTCATCAGCCGAACTGGTTTACGGAACCACACTGAGGCTTTCAGGAACATTTTTAATAACAGAAGACATTCGATCTGTTCAGAGGCGATTCCCACGATTAATGTTACGGAAGAAAAGTTCCGACTCCTTTTTACGAAAACCAACGGTTACCAATTACTTTAATCATTAAAATGTTCTTGAAATTTTTTTATTAAAAAAAATAAATAAAATTTGATGCTTCGTAGTGTTCCGAAATCAAGATAATCCTAAAAACTGAAGATGTTCGGAGCCAACCAGGTAACCACCGGAAAAAAAATCACATCATCAGTACTTGGGTTCGGAGTCGATTCCTACGATTCCTAGCTTTCAATAATCGGGAACCTAGCCGCCCAGCACTAGTGTTTACTTCCCTACGTGGTTGTATTGCTTGTTCTCAGTTACCCTGATATGATTGGACTCATGTGGGGACTTTCGCGGTGTAGAGATATGGTGTCTAGTGTTTACCTCTGATTCAATAGGTCCCAGGTATGAAGCATGATAGCGAAGGAAAATTTTCTTTTCTAAAATTCTTCTTTCATCTCCTTTCCTGTTCATTACCATGTTCTGTCGTCTGCTTTCGTCTCCACTTTCTACCTTATCTTATCTTATCTTATCTTATAGTGGTACACAGGTGCTTCCATGTTGGACGTAGATGGTCCTTTTGAATAGTTAAAGTTAAAAACAGAGGATGTGCGACTGAACAGAGAAATTGAAACACGAGCACAAAAGGCCAATACTGTTAGTTACCAGCTTACTCCACTACTGAAACATCCTAACATCCATATGACAACAAAACTCAAAATGATCAACACCATATTCATCCCAACACTGAATTATCAATGCCAAACATGGACCACGAACAAGACATTGAAGGAACGAATTACAACATGTGAAATAATGCGATGTCTTAGAAAAACAGTAAACAAGACCAGGCGAGACAAAACTAGAATTAATTCAGTAGACAGAGGGCCGCAAAGTAAACTATGGTAAGTCATGTTTTTCGAATTTTACAGGAGAGACAACCCCCCCCCCCCCCGGATTTTCTTGAAGCGTTTTGGGTGGATAAGCTTCATTTTCATAAGAGAGCCTACAATTAATTCCATGACAGACATTTCATTTATGAAAATGAAGTTTATCCACCCAAAACGCTTCAAGAAAATCCGTTTTTTGTCTATCCTGTAAAATTATTCACTATCTTCCAACACTGCGGAAACAAATGATGAAATTCACCAAGTTTATCACGCTTTCTTTGGATGGGATGAACTGGAATTCTTCTTGTCTTGGTTTTCCTTTTTTGTCTGCGTCTCAAAAGCCACAACAACAACAACTTTCTTCTTCTACCACTCTCCATATTTGCAAGACGGCGGTGCCTGACCGCCATTATGGTTCTACTCTTACTCTCTTTATTCCGTCAGAAAAATACGGCGTGCTCGTGGGGGCGTATTTCAGGCTTTGCGTGGGAGTGTGCTTGAATAACCTGTGTTTGTCTGCCTGTCTCTGGCAGGAAGAGGAACATAATGACGTCATCTGTTTTTGTCTGCAAGGTCGCTGTCTAATTGCTTCCTCGTGGGATATTTTTAGACCATGACTTCAACTTCCGCTGTAACCTTGTTGTGTTGGAATAACGGGTGTATCTCACTTAGAGATTGAATGCACTCAATGCTGTAGCCTAGATTGTTACTGGAGATTTTATTTTTCTATTCATTTAACTATTTATTTATATATTTATTTATTTATTTGTTGTTGTTGTTGATTTTTTTTATTTTACTTTTTTTTTTGGGGGGCTTTTTTCAAAAATAGATCTACATGTCGAGAAATTAATCACGATATGTTACTGGCGATTATGGGGGTAGGGGGGGGGGGTGTCCTGAATTCGTCCCCCATTCAAAAATAGGTCAGGTGTCGAGAAACTGATCTCAGACTCGGTCCCCGTTGGTATGTATGTATCTCGATGCGGCAGAATGAGGCAGTAGCTGTGAAATGGAGGAATGCTCGCTTCACTAGAGTCAACTGTTGCAGCTGCCTCCACGTTTTGTGTGACGTACTCTAAGGTATCGAATAAAAAGAAAAAATTCCGTGGCTGTGAGATTTCGAGCGCGGGACCTAATGAATGAAAGGCGAACACTGTACCTTTTAGATCACGAAAGCCCCCAACCCCCTCGCCTGCACATTTTGATAAATAGCAGAACTTACATAACCTAATTGTAGTGCAAACGCTGTAAACCTCTTACTAAAATGTACCTGTCATAAGCAAACGGCATAACATTTTTTGTTAAATGACTATTGCACCGATTTGATTTGATTTGATTTCACAGATAGATAGATAGATAGATAGATAGATAGAGAGAGAGAGAGAGAGAGAGAGAGAGAGAGAGAGAGAGAGAGAGAGAGAGAGAGAGAGAGAGAGATAGAAAGATCGATAGATAAATAAATAGATAGATAGATAGATAGATAAATAGATGTCTCTTTTACTTGTCTGATTTGTCACACATTTCTCTCTCTGTGAGTGTACTCGTATGTTTGTGTTCTCTCTCTCTCTCTCTCTCTCTCTCTCTCTCTCTCTCTCTCTCTCTCAGCTCTCTCTTTCTTTCTCTTTGACTCTCTCTCTCTCTTTCTGTCTTTCTGTCTTTATCTCTCACTATCTTTCTCTCCCCCTCCCCACCCTACAGAACTCCCAATCTCTATTTTTTTCCTCTTTTTTACGGTCGCCTTTTCTATCTCACATTTTTTGTTTATATATAACCCAAATGTTTCCCTTTTTCTCCCTTTGTATTTCTCTTTCTCTCTCTCATACTCTCTATATCTCTTTCTCTCTCTTTCACTCCCTTTCTCTCTCTCTCTTTCTCTCTCTCTTTCTCTCTCTCTCTCTCTATCTCTCTCCCCCCAACACCCCACAGAACTCCATGGGGGCTCTTGTGGCCAAGAGGTTAAGGTGTTTGCCTCTCTTTCAAAGGTCCAAGGTTCGAATTGGGGTAGTGAGAGAAAAATGTTCTCTAAAATTGTCTTCATTCACCTTCTTTCCTTCTCTCTTGCATTATTCTGTCGTCTGCTTTCGTCTACACTTTCTTCCCCCACCCCCTCACATCCTTTGCCCCCTCCAATGGGGTCCTTACTCTTTCTGCAGCCTTTCTACTGCTACTTCTTGGCTCCTTCTTACTGCTGTCTTTTAGAAACACCCCTGATCTTCTGGTAGGAAAGATCTGCACCTAGTCTTTTCGGAAAAGGGTGAAAAATCTCGGAGGTCCCATGTGCAAGTTGCGCACGTTAAAGATCCCTTGGTGGTCCAAAATCGATAAGAATAGGCTTCGGCCGCCACCCGGGAAAAATTCAAAATGTCCTACTAATTGAAAATGTTTGGTGTGTCCCGTCAGTCATATAACCTTATGCAGTTGCGAGCACCGTAAAACATACCAAAAAGAAAAAAACAACCCAACAACAACAAACAACAACAACAAACAAACAAACGAAGAAAACCCAGAACTCCCTACCTCTATTTTTCTCTCTCTGTTTTTTGCCTGTCTCAACCAATTGTCTTCCTATTTCTCTTTTTCTGTCCCTCTCCCTCCCTCTCTCTCTCTCTCTCTCTCTCTCTCTCTCTCTCTCTCTCTCTCTCTCTCTCTCTCTCTCTCTCTCTCTCTCTCTCTTTCTTTTTCTCTCTTTATCTCTCTCTCTCTCTCTCTCTCTCTCTCTCTCTGTCTCACTCTCCCTTTCTCTCTCTTTTTCTCATTCTCCCTCCCTCTCTCGCTCTCTGTCTCTCTATGTGTTCTCTCTCTCTCTCTCTCTCTCTCTCTCTCTCTCTCTCTCTCTCTAGCTCTATCTCTCTCTTCTAGAACTCCCTATCTTTCTTTTTCTCCCTCTCTCTGTCTCTCTCTCTCTGTCTCTCTCTCTCTCTCTCTCTGTCTCTCTCTCTCTCTCTCTCTCTCTCTGTCTCTCTCTCTCTGTCTCTCTCTCTCTCTCTCTCTCTCTCTCTCTTTACACTCACCTTTTCCATCTCTACTTTTTTTGTTTACATGTATCTAAACTCTCTCTCTCTCTCTCTCTCTCTCTCTCTCTCTCTCTCTCTCTCCAGTACATCCTTGAGTAAAGACAATCCCACAAAGCTTACCCAGACACCCTCGCACACATTGATGAATTCACACAGTCATAAATTCTTACAGAACAGCATGAATAAACGATACTGACAGAACATAATAGATACTGAGAGAACATAATAATATTTGTATTGGGAATGTCGGAATTTAGAGTTGTTTCAACAAAACAACACACTACAGACTTACTACAATGGTTGTTCTAACTGGGCGGCTATTCTTCATGTGAAAGAGTAGGAATGAGCAAGAACGAGACCGGTACTTACAACAAAGGGAGAAGGGGAGAGATTGAGTCGTTATAACAGTTCACCCCCGCCCCCCGAGTTCTCATTGACACGGTAGACGCGTAAACAAATTAATTTTGTTTCTGGGGCGTTCACAAAGTAATCGATCTTCTATCTTCTGTGTAAATAACTTGTTTTCGAATACGATTTGCGGCGAAACGATTTTCAGGCTTCGATAGGAAGTCCCCTGTTGCGGTTATGGTCTTTGCAACTGCACGGAGAAGGCATGAGTTCGATTCCCGAATTGACAGATTTTTATGAAGGCAAATTGGAAACCTGTAAAGCCACTACAGTATCACAGGTGATATTTTGTCGGACTGGTTATCCAATTATTAAAGCAGAAAATTCAAATACATATATTTTACAACAAAGTCTTGGTTAAAAACCAAATTTATTCAGACTAAAGCTGACATTCCATATGCCCGAAAAACCGGGTGCGAATTTCGCGTGCGAACAATTTTTTTCGCACCAACCTTTTTGTCATTGTGTAAATCCATATACCGCGCATGGCCGAGTCCGAAATTCGCATGCGAAGATTTTGTTTCGCACAAGGGAGCGAAACTTTTTTCTTCGGCACTCGAATTCTTTGTGAAGTGGGCGGGGCTTATTTCCCGCCAAATCTACTTCCTAGGAACGAAGCAGCATGGAAGCACTAGGCTATGTAAGCGGGAAAACGCCGAAATGTTGATTTCCTTGGTTCGAGAGAGAGGTGTTAAAACTAAGACTGAAAAGAGGTGTTTATTTTCAAGGTGGCCGCCATTTCCATGGCAACCACATACTTTTTTAAAAAAGTTTGTGGGAAACTTTCGGGAGTCTATGTAATCTATCTATGCTATCATTTATCGTTTAAAGCATGTAATAATGAAAATATCATTTCACTTACCCCCCTCTTTAAATGCACTTGAATATAACTTCTAACATACATTAATTATAAATTAAGATTGCTGTCTGTGCCGCACTGAACCGGTGCCATGATTTCAGTTAGAAATGACGGATATGAATTTCGGGTACATGGAAGGAGGGCTCTTTTTTCATTGCACCCGAATTTCGTAGGCGAAATTCGCACCCGAAGTTCTCATCGGTTTTTCGGGCATATGGAATGCCAGCTGAAGCTGGTCTCTATAAACCATTTCACCAAGGAATAGTCTCTAACTCAATATTATTATTATTTCCGTGCGACATTTAGAACCAGCTTTTGTCAGTCCTACATCTTCCTTGGATGGATTCTCTTACTCTTCGGGATCTCTGAGGTGGTCGCATACTTTTTGGCATTCGCAGTTCCACTCAGATACTATGCTTGGGCTACTTTGGGATATTCTGCATCCACGTCATTACTTTTTGATGGACCTTTCTGTAAAGTTTGGGTCTGTGGCAGGTTGGCGACTGATTCCATTGTCCTCTATTTCCTCAACATCTAGACGAGGATGCTTCATTGTGTTGGCCTGTCAGGATGAGGTTTGTTGAGTTCATTAGCACTCATTGTCTGCCATCTGCTGAGTAAAGCGATTTCAATCCAAACATCGGCCGCCATCAATGTAGTTTACCTGTGAATAAACGAATGAGAAATAATAAATTATATAAAAAGCACGTGTAGTTTTTTCACCTCGATTCACAAACGAAACAAATCAAATCTTGAAAGGATATAGAAACACAACGCTTTAGAATATCGATACAATCTCCTATCGCGTTGATCTTATAGCACACACTTGAATCTAATAGGTCTTTATCAAGGACCTGAATTCTAAACAAGAGAACTAAAAATAATAGCACACCATTTGCGTCTTTGGGACGTACTCTTAAAACCAGAGCCCCTAAGCAAAACAAACTCTATAGATAGAAATGAACATTCACTCCTTACGTCACTTCTGCATTTACTTCGCACTTCCCGTTTCTCTCTCTTCCCTATTGTCCCTCATGATCGTCTTTAACACTCATATATCTGACCGATCCACCTTAATGTACTCAATAGACACTGAACAGAGCATCTATGATACAGAAGCTAACCATTTATTTGAGTACAGTGATAGTCATAACCTCAAATACTGTAGAATTGAATCATATTCAAACTGTATTAATTGAATTAAATTACAATTTTCCAGAAAAAATAACTTGATGAATGAATAAAGCTACAATCTAAAACAAAAACCCAAACAAACTGAGAGGATAAGCTTTTCCGCACAATATCCCCTCCTTCCAAAAAGCATTGCCAACTCCTCTATGGAAAGAGAGAAAGATATATTTTCAAAAGTCTTCTGTAACATTTGTGAGGCAACGTGGTGGAATCAGGCTCTCGTTAATTTTTGGGCACATCGAGTTATTGGTATCATCTTATAGCTTGTTCACTTGTCTTTATTTGGATTTTAAAAAAAAAACCGTTTATCTAAAATACAAGTCGAGATATTTGAGAATGAAGGAGGTGGGGGTCACCTGTTTTCAGAGGTAAAATAAGTGAGAAAATGGCTGCCAAAGATTAGTTATTTCTTCAACTTAAGAGCCCGTGGTAACTGAAAAGTTACATCCTTTGTGCCTTTAATCAACGCTTTTCAGAAAAACCCAAACAGAAATGAGTTTTTTAATGGACATGAAAAGTGTTGAGCCCAAAAATACAAATTTGATAAAAATTCACGTACCTGCGGAAAAATGCAAGTTTCTTCACTTTGATTATTTTGACGAGAGCCTGATTCCACCATGCTGCCTCACATTTATTTTTTTCGAAAGCTGCAATTTTTCATTTGTCTTGTCTCTTGATGGTCGTTGCTTCATAATGTTGCGGTGGGAATACAATACTTCTTAGAATTCTTATTTTTCTATCTTTGCAATGTGCTTTCCAGATGAAATTTATCCTTTTCAATTTCTATGATGCGATTTTAATTTTCTGGAATTGATTTCTCATTGTCTTCAATCCTGGCTCCGTCGTATTTAAAATTGCTTTCTTGCTATTACTTCCTCTAAATTCTTAATATAACATCTTCTTTGCATTTGCTTATATCTGTCACTTCGCTTTTCTTTCCATTAAGATCAATTCCGTTTCGGCCACTTTGTTCGTTGAATTAAAAAAAAAATCTCTTGTTCTATTGCGTTTTGTGGCAACCTCGATCCAATCGCAATGTTCACAACAATTTTTAGGTCCAGATAAAGAAACACTTTACGTGGACCAGGTGAGGTTTCGTTTTAATTGTTTAGTTTAGGCTCTTGGTGGTCTGATTGTTCTGACGGTTCTGGTCAATAGATTTATTACTAGATCTATCCAACTCTAAACGTACCAATGCAATTTCTGATGATAAACAACTGTCTTTTACTTGATTAGATTACAGTTATCTCTTTTTGATAGTAAAGTTAACAAAGATGTAAAATTGGGCTTTCTTTGGGACACGTCAAGAAATCATGATGGTGTGAACCAAATCCATGCCTTTTTGGCAGAATCTTGTGAATGTAGAATTACATGTATTGAGCTGAAAGTATAAACACTCACGGTGACCTTAAGTATTTTCTCTTCAACCTTTACAAAGTGTTTTTGTTTTCATCCTAGTTTTGGTTTCTTATTACTGCAACCTTTTCATTAGGTATTAGGCATGGAACAAATTTCAGAACAATATTATGGTCTTTCTTTTTCTCACTTATAAAAGCACATTTTTATTTTGTCTTCCACCACTCAAAATGGCCTCTCCCTGCTCCCTCCCTTGTGGAAGTCGGAAGTACTGGTCCTCACCGTGGCACAAGGGTATAACACTCTGTTCAAATCATAAGGGTGGCTAAGAAAACACTAATATGTCTAGCAATAGCTTCTTTCAGGTTTGAATTTAGTGGCTAACACAGTACTACGCAGAAAACAATGAAATACATAACTGGCATAATCAGGAAAAATCGTTGATAAAGAACAACGACAACAAATGGTGAGCGCTTTATCTGACCTGGAGGTTGTGTCATTATTTGGCTACTGGGAGAAGTAAGCAGCGAACGAAATGTAATGGACCAGCTAATCTGTTGTTGTGAGAGATTAACTTCTACACCACTGATCTTTTCTTTACTCAGGGAACGAGTTTTCGGATTTTGACACAAAGACGCAAATCTGCCTTTTATAGGCTACCTACAATGTAGGTGTGTTTAATGTGTTTTCAATCCGACAAATAACATCATTGATAACATAACACTAGTGTGGGCCTTCGTTTTCCGAATACAGAAAAGCTATAGTATAATATTCAGATTTGCTGGGTTTCCACCAACCCCCACAAATTCCTCCCCTTCTCAGATAAATCTCAGCTTGGGCCTTTCTTATAATAATAATAATAATAATAATAATAATAATAATAATAATAATAATAATAATAATAATAATAATAATAATAATAATGATAATAATAATAATAATGATAATAATAATAACAATGATAATAATAATAACAATGATAATAATAATAACAATGATAATAATAATAATAATAATAATAATAATACTTTTTTTAAACGTATTATCAACATTTGTATTTATATTGTAATACGTCACTATTGTTATCATCATTGTTATTAGTCATATTTGATACTGATATTAACGTGATATTGATAGTGATATCGTGAGGGGGGCGAAGTGGATCCATTAATCATTCCTGCCACCCAACTAAATATACTGTTAAACATGACGAGGTCTGCGCCAAGTTGTCCTGCGGTGTCACGTGAGCGGACAAGAGTTCTCAAGAGAGAGCCCAAGCAGCTGACTGCATAATAAAATCGTTTTCATTTTGTCTGTTTAGACAAGTTATGAACGCGTTATGACCGTTTGCTCAGCAAGGGTGAGCAAACAGGTTTTGTTCGTAAGTACACTACCCGTACAGTGCTAGCTTTTCTAGTTTGCTTTATGGAGGTGCTAAGCAGAAATAGACCCCTTCACCGTACAATATTGTACTTTATCTAGACGAAGTGGTGCGAGTCGTCAAGTGGCTGGTGATTGCAGGTCAAGAAAATCATATGTGTCGCGACGCGGTGGAAGCAGCCGCTCGTCAATATTTGGGCATACACTACAATTATTATTGGCATCATTTACAAACGTGTTCATTTGTCTTACTTTTGATGAAGATGTGCAGGTCTATCTTGATTAGAAATCAAAATATCTGCAAGTAAAGGATGTTAGGGTTGCCTGTGTATCAGAGGTAAAATTTGCCAGAAAATGGCCACCCACGTTTGGTAACTGCAAAAAAACTTGATAGTCCTTGTTAACTAAAATGTACCACTTTTGTGCCTTTAAAGCAACGTTTTTCCAGTAAAATCAACATAGAAATGTTTATATAGACAGAAAAAGGTGTGCCAAAGAACAACAAAATCTATTCAAATTCTCAAACCGGCGCAAAAATACCAGTTTCTTCCATTTTCTTCTTTTGACGAGCGCCTGATTTCACCACGATGTCTCACATAGCGGTGCCACGGCTTTTAAATGGCTCGTCCATGTGGTGTGAGATTAAGCAAATCCCAAATGACCCTAGCTAAAGATGATGAGGGTGCTAAGGAGCGATGATTGGTAATGATATATTTGTGCGGTAGGCTAAGCAAACACGTTGATTAGTCGTAATGTTTAACGTTCCCATCGACACAATTTAGGTCGAGGTGCTTACTTGACTCTGCCCGCCAGGGCCAAAGTGGCTTGAGTGAAACACAGCATTTCGGGAGACAGACTGAGATATTAAATAAAGTCGCTCCCTTACACGGGAATCAAACTCAAGTCTTTTTGTATGAAAACACACACACACACACACACACACACAC
>NW_004797325.1:1207898-1216890 GCF_000002075.1 Aplysia californica | reverse complement strand
CACACACACATACACAAAGCAAAACAAAAATAAACAAACTACGAGACTTAACCGTTACACCACAAACGTCTGTGTAATCAGGCACAGTTATTAAATAATAACTGATACCGTGTTTTGTTTTATTTTTGTTTTGGTAAGTGTTCTACGGCGCTCTCAAGTGCACAAGGTCATATGAGCACACGTTAAACATTTTTAGCTCGATAGGAATCAATTTTGAATTTTGTCCGGATGGTGGTCGAAGCCAAATAAATGTCTTATCGATTTTGGATCACCAATGGATCTTCAGCTTGCGCAACTTACAAACGGGACTTCGGGATTTTTCACCCTTATCCAAGAAGGCTAGGTGATAGATTTTACATACTCTAAGATCAGGGATGTGGCTAAAAGATTAAGGAACCAAGGAGTAGCAGTAGGGGCTGCAGAAAGAGTCAGGAGCCCAGAGGAGGGGGCAGAAAGTGGAGACGAATGCAGACGATGGAACACGGTTAAAGAGCAGGAATGGAAAATATTCACAGTTGTCAGGTTTCGAACCCAGGACCTTTTGAATGAGAGGCGAACACGCATTTCGAGGCGATTCCTGTCTTGACTGAGTGGCAGCGAAAACTATCACAGAAAGAAAGAAAACTTTTATTATAGGCCTAAGGCAGTAACGTGGTTGCAAATTTGTTAATGGGAGCATTTCACTTTATACAACGCGTGTCAACATGAACCAAACCTGTTCTAATTTGCGCCTCTCTTGTTGAGGAACTTAAGCACTGAGTAAAGACGAAAGGTTGAAAATGCTCGTTGGAAGAATAAAATATGTTTTATCTCTCTTCTGCTCTAACCCAAATTATATTGAGCAATTAATACGGATAGTACTCGCGGACAGCGCTTTACGACTCATAGATGAGTTGCAAACATAATGTCATATACTCCAATGCCAGGGCTATTTGCCAATATTTAATAATAATAATAACAACATTAACAATAGTAATAAAATAACAATAACAATAACAACAACAATATAACAGTAGTATAAATATTAATAATGACAACAACAACAACAACAACAACAACCACACCGATAATAATAGCATAACAAAATCAACAACAATAGTAATGATAATCAGTGTTAAGAAAACAGTCATCCTTACCCAAGAAGGTGCAGAGCAGAGCCATATATGGCTGAACGACAAAGAACTTTAGACAGTGGACAAGTTCTGTTACCTGGGGTCTACCATCAGCTCTACAACATCACTTGATTATGAGATCAACATCAGGATAGGGAAAGCAGCAACAACTTTTGGAAGGCTGACAGAACGAGCATGGGAAAACAAAAGATTAACCATCAAAACAAAGATCAAGATTTACGAAGCATGTGTCCTCAGCACACTCCTTTATGGATCTGAAACATGGACCTTGTACAGCA
Organism: Aplysia californica; assembly: GCF_000002075.1. Taxonomy (NCBI): domain Eukaryota; kingdom Metazoa; phylum Mollusca; class Gastropoda; order Aplysiida; family Aplysiidae; genus Aplysia; species Aplysia californica. The sequence continues at coordinate 1,215,479 of NW_004797325.1, read as the reverse complement.
GACAAGAAAAGCGCCTCGACATTTTCCATCTCAGATGCTGCTGCAAGATCTTAGGCATTTCGTGGCGTGACAAGGTTACAAATGTTGAAGTGTTGGCACTGGCAAACCTCCAGAGCATGACAACTATCCTGTGTTTAAAAAGATTGAGATGGTTTGGCCATGTCAAGAGAATGGATGACAACCGGATTCCGAAGCAACTTATCTATGGAGAACTTGCCCAGGGAAAGAGACAAAGAGGAAGACCAAAATTGAGGTACAAAGACACCTGCAAAAACAGTTTATCTAAGCTTGGAGTAGATTTTAAGGGGATCCACTGGTCAGATCAGTAAAAATTTTGAAAAAATATCAGTTTTCGAATTTTGGAGTATCTTAATAGATATCAATATCAAGGATTCATCTTTAGAAGCCTAATTCCTTATCAAACTTAGAAATAGCTGGAAATGCATTTAAGAGAGGTAGCAATGTAGGAAAATCTTCACCAAAAATTATCTCTCTTTGCAGTTTTCTCAGAATTGTTTATCTGACCAGGTTGCAACACTATTTTGAGTAGATCTCAGAAAGTTACTGTCAGAAGTGTTTCACATTTGGACACAATCTTTTATACACATTTCTCTATAACTTTACAGCAGCATTTTTGCTGTTTATGGAACACATTTGAGTTTTAGGCCTTTTTTATTTTAAAAAATCTTAAAACATTGGAGACCTGAATGTAGTGCATAACAAGGACTGTAAAGCTCACAAGTTAGTACAGAAAATTCAAATTTGGCTCTGTAAGGTTGTTCTACCTACCAACAGTAATCGCCATGCCAAATATTAGGCTTCTATCTTGATGAGTGTTGATGATTGACAAAATATAATATTGGTTTTAAAAATGCTGAATCAATCCTTTATTTTTGATGGCTCGAGATTATTATGGCTACAATCTTGAATTTTTTGCTTGGTAACCTTTTTTTGTACTATGTCACCCCCTTTGATGCAGAAAAGCAAGCGTTAGACCAAAAACTATAGCATTTGGGTGTTGACCATAGCTACACCCCCTTAACATCTGGGAAGAAATAGCTGAGGACCGGAAAATGGAGGAAAATTATAAAGGAAAAAACTAAAATGCTAGAGAACAGCCTTAGAAACCACCAGGCTGAGAAGCGCCAACGACGAAAGGAAAACAGCGGAAATACAGAGTTTCAATCTACGACACTAACATGCAAGCACTGCAACAGAATCTGTGCTTCAAACATAGGAAGAATTAGCCATGAAGGAAGCTGCATGAAGACAACCTTGAGACCATCTTAAGCTAAATTGACCGTCTGCATTGACGAAAAGAGCCATACAGTAATAATAATAATAATAATAATAATAATAATAATAATAATAATAATAATATTAATAATAATTTTAATAACAATGATGATGATAATAATAATGATAATAATAATGATAATAATAATAATAATAATAATGATAATAATAATAATAATAATAATCATAATCATAATAATGATGATGATAATAATAATGATAATAATAATAATAATAATACTAATACTAATAATAATAATAACAATAATAATAATAATAATAATAATAATAATAATAATAATAATAATAATAATAAAAAGCTCAGCTGCGAGGTGTGCGCACTACGGTACGTGTTATTACGCCTAAATGAAGGGGAAGACTCCAGTCTCGCTTTATAGTCTAGGCCCCCAATATCTTACCCCACTTGCTCTTCAGTGGATGAAATCAAATTAAACGACACGCTCCAAAGTAAACTGGAAATTTATGGCCTAGGATAAATACAAGTCTACATTCTGATCATAAGTCTTTTTCCATAACACTTTTCTGATTTGCGTATGATGGTTGGAAATGTGCCTCAAACATTGCGTTTGGAGGGCCACCGATCGTATATTATATCAATTATTGTCCACTACGACTTAAAAGAGTACACAATGGGCTTTCATCCAATAGGCCCCGGGTTCGAATCCGGATAGCGACGTAATTTTTTTTCTCTAAAATTGTCTCCTTTCACACTCTTTCCTGATCTCTAACAGTGTTCTGAAGTCTGTTTTCGTCTCCACTTTCTGCCCCCCCCCCCTCACTTCCTTTGCCCCCTCCTCTGAGCTCCTGATTCTTTCTGCAGTCTTTCTACTGTTACTCTTTGGCTCCTTCTTACTGCTGTCTTTCAGCCACACCCCTGGTCTTCTGATAGGAAAGATCTACACCTAGCCTTCTCGGACAAGGGCGAAAAATATCGGATGTCCCGTGTGCAAGTTGCGCACGTTAAAGATCCCTTGGTGGTCTAAAATCGATAAGAGCAGGCTTCGGCCCCCACCCAGTTAGTGTGCTCGTCTGCGAAGCAGAAAGTTCGGGTTCGAGCTTCGGTTCCGACACGGATTTTTTTCTCCCCATCCTGCCCACCCAGCAGTATTGGGTACCTGACTTTGAGTTGGGGAAGTAAAGGCGGCGTGGAAAGGAACTGCCCCCCACCCCCAACCACAATATGCCGAAGGCGCAGGGAGTTGTCTCACTGACAAGGCAGTCCTCAATGTTCGGATCGGACGCGGGAAAGACTGCTTTTAACAGCTGAAAATGTTTAATGTGTCCCCAAGCTTATAATACGACCTTATGCAGTTACGAGCGCCGTAAAACACTAACAAAGAAAAATAGTTCACCTATTTCAAGAAAGGGGGTCTCCTGCAGATTTTTACTCTCTTTTATTCAGCGGGGTGCGACGGACCTCTATATTAACCACATCGCTGTTGTGAGGACGTATTTATTTGCTTGTCTTCCACAAAACTGGCTCTCTTAGTTAAGTTTTAGTAGAGGGTTTAACGACGCTCGCAACTGCATAAGGTCATATGAGCGCCAAGGGGCGGGTGTCAACAGAGAAGTCTTTACAGGGAATCAGACTTACTCTGCTCACCTCTCTAGCTTCAACAGCACAAAGTCTGCTTCGACTATCTTGGCACCTCGGAAATGGTGGGTCACAAGAGTGTCCCAAAAATACAAAAGAAGTAGATGAAAATAACACTAGTAAGGATTAGGAAAGAAAAAGCAGCAGTTCCCTGTTGTAGATCAGGCACAGTTATGAGCGTGACATGATGAATCAGCCCATTTTGGTTTTCTGTCATTTTTTCCTCCGGGTCAATGAGGGAAGTTTTAGAAGATATAATACAGCATGTGAGGTAGTTTATTATTGAATAAAGGAAGATATATTGTACAAATCCAGATGAAACTGTCTGAGCAGTGAAAGGGTTAAACGGCTCGTCCGATAGGTTCTTAACTCTCTAAGGACATAGCGGACACATAATGTCCGACGCTCAGCTGGCCAAAGGCAATGTCGCTGCGTACTTCCAACAGTCATACACGTATCATAAACTCGAATGTGTATGTTCTTCAGTAGTCGTATTGTTGCCAGCCTGTCTATGTTTCAGACAAAGAAAGCACAGATGACAGTCTTTATGAATAATGATGCATATTATCCATAGATTTATACTTTTAAAAAAGTGCTCCAAAGCAGCGTCTTCAATGAGTTAACGGTGCGGCAGTGAGCCATCACATTCCTTTGTTTGTGCGCGGGCCGCCAGTGGGTCTTTACGCTCAGTTAGTTCCAACTAACTTTCACAAATTATCAGAAGTGGCCTCCCATGAATTAGGGTTGTGTTGACTTTAGGACTTCTCTTGTGATAATAACGTGAGGCAATAAAAATCTCGCACCATGTCTTTTTCTTTCCTGACGTCATCGTTACCTTGGCTGTGGAAGTAAATGTTTTGATCCTAATTGTGTTCAACTCCGGACAAAGAGTGCCTGGGTGTCTAATGTCGCCCCACCTCAATGCTTTATTCGCCCCCCCCCCCCAACCACCTCATCCACTCTCCTGCGAGCTTACTGTCGGCCCAGCTCAACCTCTCATACTAAAGTGAGCATGCATACAAGCATACACTCACTCAAACATATAAACACATTAACACAAACACCCACGCGCGCGCATGATATGACAGTGTGTAGGAAAGGAGACATTGATAAAACTGTTTTCAGAGGTGTGTGTGTGTGTGTGTGTGTGTGTGTGTGTGTGTGTGTGTGTGTGTGTGAGAGAGAGTGCCTCTGTGTGTGTGTATGTTTGTGTGTGTGTTTAGGCCTATCAGCACATTATGCTTGTGTTTATGGGGGCGTCAAATATCATTTACAGACAACCATACTCTCTTAAAAATGTCTTGTGTGTCTTTTGCTGCACCACTTACCAGACCCTGCTTGGCAAGTGATATTTTGAAGCCATAAGAGACAGGACAAAGTGTATAGCAAAATGTGAATGATGAGCATAAAAATATCATTCCGTTGTACCCTAACAGAATCCTTTTTCTACAGTAGTGCCGGCGTTACTGTTGTGATACGATGTTCGCAAATGTATGTAAAAGAAAGACGTTAGTTCGATTCCGAAAAGGCGTGCGTTTTGTCTAGCAGAATATTTCAGAGTGGGACGCCACATCGTACTTTGCCTGGCTTGGCTGTGCCATACATAATCGGAACAGCCCGCTTCCAAATTGTCTCGATGCAGCCGTAGCTCACTGACAACATACAGTTATAATAATAGTAATAATAATAATAATAATAATAATAATAATAATAATAATAATAATAATAATAATAAATTTAAAAAATTAAAATAGCACCAAGAGCTCCACCCTAAAATTAACATAATTATGTCCAATAAAGTATTCAATGAATGAGAAAAAATAACAACATGTTGAACATTAATAAGTTCCATTCTCATTCAGTACAAAGTTTTATCAAATTTGAAGAAGCCAGGGTAGCAGCAACTTTGAACAAGTCGTCTCGATGTTTCTCATTAAACGTTGCCCGACCGAACAGGCCAGTTCCCACAGCCAAAGCCCATGAATAGATTATGAAACCTGGACTGAAACTACACTTACATAACTGAATATACTTGGCGCCCCACAGTGTGTTATTAGTGTATGAATAGCCAAATGGACCAAAACGAACCTAACGGTGCTTAAATGGTCTTGGGAGTAGGCACAAACCAGACTCGCTCGGTCAACAGAGGGATCCAATCAAGCGTGAAAAACAAAGACGTCGTGGGCTGTGCTGTACTAACCCTGTCCAAACAACAGAGCCTTCTATGAACACAGTGTATTGTTCGGACCGCCTTAAAGACTTTTCCTGATCGTGATTGGAGTATTATCTCACGGGCTACTGGTGATGTTACTCACCGACTTCAGACGAACATTTTGAGCTGTCAGCAAGATCGACTGACCTCACGGAACGTTTGGTATTGTTAGTGTCCTGGGAACGCGTCACACCACCAGCCGGATAAGGGGAGGTCAAATCTCTTTTGACGCAACAGCAGCAATATGACGTCAATTTTATTTTCCAGAAATCTCGATTGCCGCTGGGTTTAAAGCAGATTCCTCCCCCCTCTCTCTCTCCATTTCTCTCTCTCTCTCTCTCTCTTTCTCTCTCCCTCTCTCCCCCCATATTAATCCCTCTCCCTCTCCAACTCCTTTTTCTTACTCTACCACGTCCCCTTTCTTTTTTTCTCTGGCGCCATACCCCCACCCCCTTTCACTATACCCTCACCTCCATCTAGCATTACCCCCTTGGCATTACCTTTATATCTTCTTTAGAGACGTCACTTGTTGTTGGTATTACGAAATCACAGAGTTTGACCTAAGGGGTAGAGGCTAATATATAGGACACAAAATAGCTTACCTTGCCTCGACACTTAAGGTTAAATGGTCTCACAGAAACACGTTTTTGTAATGTTAGACTTGTAAGATGACAAATCATTAACAGGATTAGACTTTTCCATTAAAAGAGAAACCACACCCTTGATTCGACACTCACTCACACACACACGCACACACACACACACACACACACACACACACACACACACACACACACACACATACACACACACACACATACAAACACACAAACACACACACAAACACACACACATATATATAATATATACACACATAGAAACACACACAAACACACAGACGCACGAACACACACATATATACATTTTCTTTCTTTCACTCTTGGCGTTGTCCGTTCTCTGCAGGATGTAGCCCTCCAGCAAAGACCTCCACTATTACTACTATGTTTTATCGGCAGTTTTCTGTGTTCGAGTTGTACCGATCTGATCTTTGATGTCGTCCTGCCATCTCCTTTCTGGTCTACCTCTAAATCTTTTCCCTGTTTTTGGTCATCTCTCCGAACATTTTTGCCATCTGTTGTCCTTCATACTACCGATATGACGAGCGCATTTCCATTTTTGTGGTAGTGTAAATTTGAGGATATCTGTCACTTCAGTATTCTCTCGTGTTTTGGGGGCATCTTCTTTGTCCTTAATTTCTTCATGATGTTTAATCTCCAGGTTTGGTGTCCATAGCTTATTGATAGGGCCATGCACTGGTTGAAGACTTGTCTTTTAAGTGATATCGATAGATTTTGATTTTTAAATATTTCTCTGTATTCTACAAAGCAATTCCTAGCCGTGTGTATTCTTCTGTTCACATCCTTTTTTGTTGTCTTCTCTATATTCATTCATTATACACACATAAATACACACACTAACACACACACACACACACACGCACACACACACGCACACACACACGCACACACACACACACACACACACACACACATAGGTATATATGTATACACACATATATACACACACATATTATATATATGCACACATATAATGCATTTTTTAAATACAGTGGTGTCCAAATGAAACTTGAGACTGTATTCACACAGTCGTAGTGTTAAAGCCTTGCATTACCCACTCATGTTACATACCAATTTAAAGCAAAATTAATTTTGCATAATTTTACACAATAAGAGTCCCCCGAAACATGGGCACTGAAAATTAACCTTAAAAAATCAGGCTTGGGAAAACTGTGTGAAATCAAAGGATCTTAAAAGTGTGTTCGCCCGTTTATTGAGGTAGGTTCTACAGGAACATTGGTAAAATGGACATGTCTTGCATACCACAGGAAAGGAGAACATTGTTGCCTCTACAATGAACAATATGTTTTGCGATATTTTCGAACAGATCGGAAAACAAAGCAGTCATAAATACCAGGAAAAACCTGGACTTCACAGTAAGCGTGCTCATTAGTATGAACCCTTGGTTTCGTATAGAGCATAAACCTTTTTTGCGCACGGATGGTGTCAGCTAAGTTTCTGACATAACCATCTGTCATTGAGGAACAGAGGCTAAGAAAATGCTATAGAATGGGTTGGTCTGGCTGGAATGAACAAAACTCCACTTGTGAGAATCAATGGAAGGCTTCGTTTAGAGGACTACATGGCTCAAGGACTGAAACATCAAGTCTTACCCTTATTTTCGTCATGGTGTCGTTTAAATAGACATCTTTATGCTCGACAAAGCACCTTCTCATAGGGCTAATGCCACCAGACAATTCTTGGAAAACCAAATAATACCAACGATACAGTGGTCACTAATAATAAATAGCATTTGTATAGCGCATATCCCCGCTCAACAGCAGGCTCTATGCGCTTTACACTACGTTAAAGATCCCTTG
>NW_004797325.1:1199321-1207110 GCF_000002075.1 Aplysia californica | reverse complement strand
AAACATTTTTGGTAATTGTTTTACTGACGTTCGCAACTGCATAAGGTCTTTTGAGCGCGCGTGACACATTAAACATTTTTAGTTGGTAGGAAATTTTGAATTTTCCCCTGTGGCGATCGAAGCCTACTCTTGTTGATTTTGGACCACCAAGGGATCTTTAACGTAGGCAACTTGCACAGGGGGGCTCTGAGATTTTTCGCGCTTGTCCGAGAAGGCCAGGTGTAGATCTTTCCTTCCATAAGATCAGGGGTGTGACTGAAAGACAGCAGTAAGGAGCCATGGAGTAGCAGTAGACAGGTTGCGGAAAGAGTCTGGAGCTAAGAGGAGGGGACATAGGAGGTGAGGGGGTGGGAGCAGAAAGTGGAGACGAAAGCAGACTTCAGAACATTGTCAGAGAGCAGGAAAGGATGGGAGAGGAGAAAATTTTGTAGAAGAAAATTTTCCGTCGCTATCCGGATTCGAGCTCACGACCTACTGAACGAGAGGCGAACACCTTATCCTCTTAGACCACGAGACCCCCCCCTCCCCCCTTCCCCCATATATGTATACTTTTGCTTTTTACTTTACTTTTTCCTTCTTCTGATATCCTCAGGATGTCGACGGGAGGTGCACAGTTTCGATCCTGTGGTAGGTATGTAGCGTCTGTGATAGATAGGTTATGTTGTTCCAGGACCTTTTTAACCCCACCCAGCTAGGTCTTTCTTGGTCTTCCTCTTGATTCACAGCTGGATTCTCGGGTGTTATAAGCTCTAACCGCTAGTTGTTTTGGGGTCATTCTGGTTAGATGTCCAAACCATTTGACTCTTTGACGTTCTATGAATTTTATTACTAGTGGTATTCCAGTTTGTAGACGTATGGTTTCGTTTCTTCTGGTGATGTTGAAGGTTTTGCGGAGACACCTCATTTCGCATGCACAGATTTTTCTTTCTTGTACCTTGTTTAGAGACTATGTTTGGCACTTGTATGTTAATGTTGGTATGAAGATTCTGCTGATGTGCTGGGATTTCACTTCGGTTGGGATGTTCTTGTGACTGAGCAGGAGGGCTAGCTGGTAGTTCTTGTTTCTATGTCTTGGTCTATGTGCCCATAATGTGTGAAGATGCTTCCCAAATATTCAGATTCCTCTACTCGTTGGAGCTGTGTTCCACCTATAAGAATATTGAGTTTCCCTGGGTTTCTGCTGACCTTCATAACTTTAGTTTTTTGAGATTGAGATTTTCATGTTCAGATGTTTACATTCCTCTTTTAGTTTTGTGGTGTTTTTGTAATTCCTCTTCATTAGTATTTAATATTCTCTGGTCATCAGCAAATAAAAGTTTGTTCAGTTCAGTGATGTTGTCAGTTGCTGCTTTCGCGATCTTATCCATATACGTGATGAAGAGAAACGGAGAGAGAACATACCCTTGTCTCACTCCAGACCTGACGGGGAACCAGTCCGATAGTCCTTCTGTTGATCTTACGACACACAGGCTGTTTTTATAAAGTGCCATCTTGTTCTCCAGCTATCATCCTCTTACATCAAATTCCTCTGAGACACCCCAAAGTTGACATCTAACTACCCGGTCGAACGCCTTTTTCTGATCCACGAAGACGATATTGAGGTCTTTGTCATGCGCAATGGCAGTCTCACACAACTGTCTTGATGTAAAAATAGCATCAGTAGAGCCCCTGCATTTTCTGAAGTCAAACTGGGATTCACTGATCACTGAGTTGATATATATATAGACCTATATATATATATATATATATATGTGTGTGTGTGTGTGTGTGTGAGTGAGTGAGTGTGTGTGTATGTGTGTGTGTGTGTGTGTGTGTGTGTGTGTGTGAGTGTGTGGGTATGTGTGTGTGTGTGTGTGTGTGTGTGTGTGTTTGTGTGTGTGTGTGTGGGTGTGTGTGTGGGTCAAGATGTGGAAGAATCAGGCGCTCGTCAATTTTTGGACATAAGGGGTTCTTGGTATCTTCTTAAAGCCTTTTCATTTGCCTCCCTTTTGTTAAAAAAATATCCATCTGTTTTGAACAGACTATTAAAACTCGAAGTATTTGTTATTGAAGGAGGTCAGGGTTGCCTGGTTTCAGAGGTAAAAGTAGCGAGAAAATGGCCGTCAAAGTTTGATAACTTCCATAGCCTGAGAGTTCTTGGCAACTGAAAATTTACATTTTTGTGCCTTTATTCGTTGTTTTTCAGTAAAATCAATGCAGAAATGTGTTTTTAAATGGACATAATGGACATAACAGGTGCTGAACTTAAAAAAAAGAAAAAAAAGGAAATTAGACAAAAATATTACCCATTAGCCAAAAAATGCCGATTTCTTTGTTTGCATTATTTTTACGAGCGCTTGATTTCACCATGATGCCTAACATATTTGTATAAATATACACATATGTATGTATATATATATATATATATATATATATATATATATATATATATATATGTATATATATATTACTGTGTCGTCGTTGGTCTAGTGGTTAGGCTGTTCGGATCAAAACTGAAAGGCCATGGGTCTTGACCCAGGAGAGAATGGGTACCCGGCTACAGACAGTGAAAGATCTTGTCGTTTTTTTAGTTGTTATGTGCCTAATCAGCTGCTAATGTTATATGTTTCATTGGAAGCCGAGAACGTTTGTGAGTTTCTAAGGTTTCCGCGAGGTAATGATAGTGTAAAGCGTTCAGAGCTTGCTGTCGAGAATGCTTTGCAGTGGCGTCCAACACGTATTCGAATAATGTATCTATTGAATTATTGTTTTTCATTTTTAAAATGCTCTACCCAACGTAAAGCTAACAACATTCTACATTGTCTGATACATGGATGTTACATCTACCATTATAGGTACCTGACATATGGTTGCTTTATATTTATCTTTAAAAAAATCAGCCTTGACTACATTTTCTGAAGTCAAAGAGACTCAAAAGTTTGTTTGCACTTGTGTTGGGGTACATCCACATGGTCGGAGTGGACATATATTGCAGCAGAAAAAGTTAAATCTCCAATGAACATAAAAAAAAAAAATATCTTTTAACGATTTGAAAAACAATGTAGTCACAAATATCACATACAAATGAACGAATAAATGAGTTAATTAGTATTTAGCACACAAACCCTTTGACGCATGGATTGAGTTAGGTTTTGGACGTGATCATTAAAATTTATAATCGTCATCGTTAGTAAACGCTGTTTCGATCCTGCAGATCAAGGTCAAGCTACTAACATTTGTCTGAGAAGCACCAGAGACGCGGAAACTATTCCATATCTGTCCCCGTGGTTTTATGCGCCCCGCATAATTTAGCAAAATTTGATCATTTTTGGGAATAATTTCTGATTATTTTCCTTTATCATTTTTTTGCTAAAATTAACAGAATCGCAATATTTCACATTTTTGGGCTCATTTTAGATAATGTCATAATTTTTCTTGCATAAAACAACGAGGTATTGAGGATTCGATCGGGCAAACGGGCAAGTTGAAACACTGGAAATCGAGATGGAATCAAATTTTGAAGCATGCAAACTCATAATTTCTTTTCTTTTGGACTGTTGGTGTATTTTTTGTTGTTGACATTTGAATAAATGATACGTTAGGGCAGTGTGCCAGCGAAGGGATTTCACGAATTCTTTTAATTTGCAGCAGCACTATAAATATGTAGTCAGACTGTGTAGCCTTGCAGGAGGGGGGGGGGGGGTCGATTTCACCTTTTTCTGTGTGCAAGGTGAAGAGTAAAACTACTGCACACCGACGTCAGTGAAACTAGATGAATGAGGGTGGGGGTCGGTGTAACAGAGTGGGGGTGAGGAGGTTGGGGGTGGGGGGTCTGGGGGCTTTCATAAGGGCGTGACCGGTTCAATCTGTTGAAACAAGAAAGGAGAAAAATGAAGAAATCTCCCTCTCTCAGCGACAGTGCCACCTCTCGGTGTGGTGTGGTAAGGTTATTGTTAGTAAGGATTACAGAGGTCACGGCGGCTGATTGCTATAAAAACAGGCTCCAGACCTGAAGTAGGGCATATTCCACTACCCTTGCTTGACCGTCGAATACCACCACTGACCAGAGGTAAGGATTATCCATTGACGTGATTTGAAAGAAAGCCTGTAATAATATATTTAGCTAGAGTCGAAACATAGCATTATCTTGGCCAAGAGTGTGTGCTTTATAATCGAAAGAGTCAAGAATTTTATTTCATTTCTCCTTACTTATACAATTCTATTTTTGGAATTACTTCAAGGCTTTTTTTTAATCTTTAAAAAAAAGGTTAGTTCGGTAACTTATTACTTTTGTAAAAACTGAGTTATAGTGCGGTCAAAAATTCGTGGCACAACTTGCACTCAAATATCTCTTTAACGGGTGAATCAATGTCACCCATATTTTGCACAGCAGTTTGTATCAATTTTCATAACTGAATCATATTTTCCCTGAACAATTGAGGCTAGATTTAAACACTTTTTTCATAATGTAATATACCTGTATAAATCTTCGTTAAACGGAAAATGGGGTTGTTCACAGCCCTTCCCTCTTTTCCCACACATGTTTGCATACGCAAACGGCCTACGTCACAGCTCACCAATGACACTTTTTAGTGGCAAACTTGTTACAAGAAACTAATCTTATAGGGAACACATTTTTGACACCAGTGTTCTCAAAACATGCGTTCAAGAAAGATAGTGTTGCGATTGGGAAAACAAATGGAAGAAATGCTTTTAAATGCGATATTGCCCCAGCCGTAAACCTTCTAAAATCCGTTGAAACCACCCACTTGGTTTTTTAAAATTAGTATTTATTAAGGAATGTTTTAGAATATACCTAGCAGCGCTCATATGACCTTATGCAGTTGCGAGCGCCGTAAAGCCTCTACTAAAACACCTAGCAGGTGTTTGCAAACATTATATTGATTTGTTCCAACAAATTATACCAGTCATTGCGCAAAAAGCTAGAGAGTCTATGTTCGATAGTTGAGGAAATAATATTTGACAATAAGTTGCGCCACGAATCTTTGACGGCGCGAGTTTGATATTTATATTTACTGTAAAAACTGAGTTAGTTCCATAACTTATTTCTTATAATGTAGATGTGCGCTATACAAATGCTATTTATCATTATTGTTATAATTATTATAATTATTATAATTATCATTATTATTAATATTATTACTGTGTTTTTCTTCATCTTGAATCCGATGCAGAACACACTGCTTCGATGCTGCTTTTTTTTTTTTACTTACTTCCCATGCTATAGTTTTTTGTCTCTTAGGTTGTTGGTTTTTTTTTTGCCCAACGTATTTCAGAATAAAAAACTTTACATTTAGTTCCTTTTGGTTATCCATTCTCGACTGTTGTTGTGTTTTGATTTTTTTTTTATCCCCCCCTCTCTCTTCTCCTCTCTCTCTCTCTCTCTCTCTCTCTCTCTCTCTCTCTCTCTCTCTCTCTCTCTCTCTCTCTCTCTCTCTCTCTCTTTCTCTCTCTCTCTCTTTCTCTCTGTCTCTCTTTCTCTCTGTCTCTCTTTCTCTCTCTCTTTCCCTTTCTCTCTCTTCTATCATCTTAAATCTCCATTGTCAACAAATGTACAATTGTTTATTGCATTATAAAAAAAAAAAAAAGAAACTGAACTGTGCGTTTTCATCGAAATTACCAATTCTAAGGACTGAGAGAGGAAAAAAAAATCAGGTCATGGCAAACGTCCTGTTTGATCGCGTTGGCAATAAATGATTATATTATTTTCTCTCTCCCATTAAAACAGTTCCGATTTTATTGGGCTCGAAACAATTCATATTTTTATGTGGCTAAAAACAATTCATAATATTTTATTGGGGCTAGGAAGAGTTAGTTTATATTTTAATGGAGCTTAAAATGGTTCAGATATAAAATATATAAAAGGGGCTCGAAACAGTTCAGAATTAAGTAGGTTTTGAAACAGTTCATATTTAAATGGATCAGATTTTAATGGGGTTTGAAACAGTTCAGGGCTTGAAACAGTTAAGATTAAAGGAGCTTGAAACAGTTCAGATTTTAATGAGGCTTGAAACCTCGACACCACTTTCAGAATTTTCCACAGATCAAGAAATACATTTTAAACACCGGCCCTTAACCCCTTCACACCCCCCCCCCCCAACCCATACACACACCCATCACTCACCCCTTCCTACCTATTAATTTTTGTTACAGACAAACCATCATGAAGGTACTTGCAATCCTGGCCTGCCTTGTGGCAGTGACATTTGCGAAACCCTCCGGAGGCGCATCAGGCGACCCGAATGACCCCAGGGTGAGTTCCATGAATAAATAAAGGAATAAATTCCACTTCCGCCCATTCCAGTGGGCGAGATTTTGTTTACTGTAGCGTACATACATAGATACACGGATGATTGATAAACACATTTATGCTTTTTTAGAAGTCATGAAATTAGTACCCGCGCAACATTTTCTCTTCGTTTCTGTAACTTAATAAATATTTAAAACTGGTTGACAGTTCTAATACTTGTGAGTTGTGCAGTCAGCGTTTTATCGGACTGACTGGTAGATTTGTTAATAAACTAATTGATAGCTTACATATTGTATAGAATGACTACGTCATTTATTGATGGCCTACCTGGATGATGCTTTTTTTAGTAAGAGTTTTACACTACGGCACTTGCAACACAAATAGGTCATATAAGTACCGAAGATTTGAGGCGTTACAAGAGAGTAACAAACACAAAAAAGAAAGAGGAGAGATGAGGATGACAGTTGTTTGATAGGGAAAAGAAGGGGCAAAGCACACGAGAGCATCCGCCAGCCACCCATCTCGGTTGATTGATTAGTTGTTTAGATCGATTGATCGAATGGTTGATAACGTTACGGATTTAAAGAAAAAGAAAAAGAACAGGGCGTCCATAATCTATTGATAACTTGGTAAATTGATTACTGATCACTTGGATGACAGACTGATTTCTTGGCCGATTGACTACTGGATTGTTTCTCAGGAGGAAGTCCGTCTCCTGGCCGAAGCGGCTGGCATGACCAAAGCTGAAGTGGAAGCCTTGATTGAGAACCCCCCAGCAAGCCCCAATGACGTAGAGGAGGCTATTCTGGAGCTGGTCGCATCTATCATCGACAAGGCCGCTAACCTGGACGAACTGGAAGCACACCCGACTGACATGAGCGGCATGAGTGGTGATATGGACTCTCAATCCGGTGGAGCTTCTGGACCTCCCCGTAAGTTCAGCTGATCAGATATTATAATGATATTAATTGCATTTCGCGACCTCAGAATTACAAAGTTCTATCTACGCAATACACAGTTTTGATCAATTTGACTGAAGAATTTTAGAGTTGCACTATATATCAGGCTTTTTAAAATGCTATCTATTTTTTGAACATCTTGAAAGCGACCCCGATTATTCTAACGATTTTGATAGACCAGACAGAGCATTTGTTTTCTGACCTCATGGTCTTTGTAATCAAAACGGCCAAAACTGTCAGATAGAACTTTGTAATTCTGAGGGAGCGATTTGTATAGCGCATATCTAGGCTCTGCAGCATGCTCTATGTACATTATTACAACTATTATTACCCCAGTAGGTCCTAGAAAGATAGACGGAAAGAAGAGCAGAGTAAGGCAAAGAACAGCATACACAGATGGCCTGAACAACTTTGCAACGAATAACAAAAAGAGATAAACCGAGCTGATCAAGAAGACAGACAACAGGAAGGAATGGGGTACCATGATCGTCAATGTCTGCTCCAGACCTGACGCCTGAAGAAAAAGAAGAAGAAGAAGAAGAAGAAGAAGAAGAAGAAGAAGAAGAAGAAGAAGAAGAAG
>NW_004797325.1:1187472-1197268 GCF_000002075.1 Aplysia californica | reverse complement strand
GCGCGCTCATATGACCTTATGCAGTTGCGAGCGCCGTAAAAACAATTACCAAAACAAACAAAACAAACTGTTTCGATTTTTTTAGAATGCTATAGGCAACGCCTGCTACTAAAACATCTAATTTTTATTTTATATTATTACAGGCAGAAAAGGTGGAAGAGGAGAAGGCAGACAAGGTATGTATAAACCGTCACTGTTGTTGAGGTCACTGCTGATAATCTTTCTTATTGCTATCGCTGTTTGTTCCTTTTTAGTACTGTGATTCTTTTTCAGGCTCTTGTTATTGTTTTAAAAAAAGATGTTGTTGTTGTTGTTTTTTTCGTTGCCAGCTCTGTGCTTGTTATTTCAATTGTTATTGCTTTTGTTCTTTTGTTTGTTATCGTTGTTTTGTGGTCATTGTTGCGACACGAGAGAGCGCGTGTGTGTGTTATTTATTCCTCTACCAAGTCAATACTTTTGTCCGATATCAGTTTAAAGGCATGTAAAATCGAGTGCCAATTTGTTAAAGCTCATAAGGAACGTAATCACTAGCGGTCGTTTCATGACAATAATATGTCTCGCTTGTGTCCCTTAGAAATGAGAACTCAAAGTTGTGGAAACTATTAACAAATATTATATATACATATACAGAGAGAGAGAGAGAGAGAGAGAGAGAGAGAGAGAGAGAGAGAGAGAGAGAGAGAGAGAGAGAGAGCGTATTAATGCATGCAAGTGTATGCGCGCATGAAGATAGATAGGAACATTGCTCGCAAATTTTCTTTAACAATAATAAGACAAAATACGCAAGGCTTTACGCTGTTTATGGATATTGTGGTTTTTATAGAGGGCAGTGAGATAAAGCACAGGTCTATTTCAGCCAGGATCATTTACCCATAGAGAAAAGGAGTGGTCGGTTGGCGGGTGCACTGGTGTGGTTTTCTCCTTCTTTTATATATAACACACATCGTTCCTTTCTCTCCTTTTTTGTTACTCTCTTGTAACACCTCTAAAATTCGTCACTTATGTGACCTTATTGTGCTGCAGAGCCGTAAAACGCTTACTAAGACTAAACTAAGAAATTAAGCAATGACTTACCATTCTTTCTCCAGGACCTCCCAAAGGCGACAAACAAGAAAAACGCAGGATGGGGGTGAGTTACTCTAGGAGCGGCTCGTGGGTCTAAAAACCGGGCTTGCACGATTAAGCTATCTTAGGCTGAAGATAATCAAGGGCAGAGTAAAGGGGATGGTGTATAATTTTAGGATCCTTGGGTTGGGGAAGGAAGACCTTGTGCTTTTATTTTCATTCTTTTTACTTGTGGCTTTGACTTCTAGAACTAAATCTGTTTGTTAGCTAAACGTCAATTTCATCCATCCTGCATTAGAACTGAACACTCAAGTAATACCTTTCACCACTCCACTACAAAACCGTTCAAAAGCACAACTCATAGGACGGTGATTTAAGTATGTCACGTTCACCTCCCTCAGGTTCATGGTCACAGAGTCACTTAAAATAGCGACAAGACAATGAACCAATCACAATTCACTTGAGCACTCCGCTGGATTGCTCCGGGGCCCACATAATTTTGGCATGGAATAGTGCACAGTCTATGGCGTTTATTTTTAGACTGCCTACTGTGGGCTATGTTTCGGTGCTATTCGGCAGGAGCACATTTGAGATGTGCAGTCTTATTATAATGTACACCCAAACTCACTACAAGTGTCGTCACCGCGTGAGTTATCTCAAAGAGCGATTTATGGGTCAGGTTTCCACTGTTGACTATCCTGTTATGTTTAGATACAGTGCATGAACTTAGGCATGGCATAGTAGATGTTTTACGGCGCTATAGAATAGAAATGACAGTTACGCGCCAGCGAGGGCCTTGTTTTGATGTAATACCTGGCTAGTGTTTGTTTGAGGTGTCTTTTATTTTATTATTGTGCGTGCTTTACGTCATAGAACATTAAAACATTTTGGGCGGCACTGCACGACCGTGCTCTATGGACGAACCGCGCCTGAGTTACTCATAATACAGAAAACCTAATATTGTTATAGCTTGTTCACTTTCGTCTGACCGCGTTAAAAAATCTAGCTCATAGAGGAATTTACCTGTGTCCACGAAACTTTGCATGGCACTTTTGCTGGCCAGCAACCCCCCAATTTAAAAAAAATAAAAAAATCTTGATTCAGTAATAAAACAGTTTTTCTCTTTGGGCCCTCTTTTAAAAACCGCTCTTTGGATGCATACACGGGATCACTAAAATAAATGACTTATGGCAGCCACTCACGACACAGTCTGTCCTCGAGGCCCGGCCTCAACTGGACTGCACAAACCTCACACAGACCCAGCACGGGCCAAGTGCAGGCCGAAATCAAAACTAGAGGTGGGCAAAATCGGGATAATCTATCGGTATAACCGGACAATTATTTTTTTGGTACATGTTTTACGGCGCTCGCAACTGCATAAGATCATATGAGCGTGCGGGATACACCTGATACTTTTAATTGGTGGGATATTTTGAATTTTGCACGGGTGGCGGCCGAAGCCTACTGTTATCGATTTTAGACCACCAAGGGATCTGTAATGTGCGCAACTTGCACACGGGCCCTCCGAGATTTTTGGCCCTTGTCCGAGAAGGCTAGGTGTAGATCTTTCCTACCAGAAGATCAGGGGTGTGGCAGAAAGACAGCTGTAAGAAGGAGTCAAGGAGTAGCAGTAGAAAGGCTGCAGAAAGAGTCAGGAGCCCAGAGGAGGGGGCAAATGAGGTGAGGGGGTGGGGGCAGAAAGAGGAGACGAAAGCAGACGACAGAATATTGCTAGAGAGCAGGAAAGGAGATGAAAGGAGACACTTTTAGAGAAGAACATTTTTCGGTCGGTACCTGGATTCGAAGCCGGGACCTTTGAATGAGAGGCCAACACCTTAACCTCTACGTCACGAGAGCCCCCGGATAATTATCAATGAAACATTGTCCGAATTCAGACTCTTAACTCCCTTTCCTGACCGGCTTGCCGGAGTGGGTGCACCCATTTGTTGAAGTGATGCTAACCCGTTTGTCGAAGTGGTTCTAACCCGTTTGCCGAAGCGGTTCTTATCATATTATTTGCCGAACATTTTATCCGGATTTTGCTAAAGCGACTCATTGCCCAGCTCTTATCAAAACAAATCCCCGGCCTGTGCTAGGACTGAACAAGTCCTGTCTGAATTCTGTCTTCGCCTGAAATTTCTTGGAGGCCTGCGCCCTGAGTAGTAGTATTTTAATTAAAGAAAATGACAACGTGGTCATGAGACAATGTTTTGGACTTTTTTTGACATAAAAATCAGTGCTTTTCGAAAATTAAGTGCAAAGAGGACGGCAACAGACAACTCAAAGACAAAGCATACGAGGAGCTCGTTAGTTACGAGAAAAACTTTCACGCAAATGTCGTTACGAACAGCGTCATTACCAAAAAAATCCTCAGATGATCTGCGTGTTGCAAGGAATATTAATGTTGCAGTCAATCTCTTATTTGGGCAAAATTGTGTCACTCAGCATGTTATTCTGTTTTTCTATCAAGGGATTCACGATGTGCAGCAACTTGGTAAACGTGCTCTCGTCCATTCGTAAATAATTCCGATAGTCTGAAGAATATTCCACCAATTCACGAAGCAATTTGATGTGTGTGAGTGTTCTTTTTAGACAAGACCTAAAGAGAAGCCACTTTTTGGACCAGAGCCTCTTTTGCTTCTTTTCCAAATATAGAACTATTGCTATAAGACTTGTGGTTTGTCGCTGCAATGGTATGCACTAAGTTTGCACTTCTATGGATGGGCTTTTAGATTCTGTTGATCGCTCAACATTTAGACCCACATACAAAGAGCCAGAACGATTAAACCGAGCAATTTGTTTTTCATTCCGTTTGAACTGCAGGCAGACGAAAGTGAACGAGCTATACATTGAAAAGGTCTTTACGTTTAGCTATGATTTTTATGCACCTTTATATTAATAGAACGGATGCCACAGCTGACCTTAAAGAACCTAAATAGTCCTGAAAAGGGTCTTATAATATGCAAACCCACCTTTTTGAATGTTCAAAAGACAGGGCCTTATCTCAGAATGTACTGCTAAAACAAATAACACAATGGTAAATGTGTAGAGCTCCCCCCCCCCCGGAAACACAATCTACATAGTGTAAGGCGTCGGCTCCTGCGTACGTGTCTGGGTTTTAAAAAACAATTCCTTTATTTTATTTTTATTTCTTTGGGGTAGGGGGTGGTGGTAGATTCAACAACTTCTTAGAAGATGGGTATTTTCTATAAACAATCTTTTCCATTTGACAAAGAGCCGAACATTTAAATCACAGTTCGTTGTAAAACACCAGCGAAGAAATAGGAAATAACAATATATAACATATGAAATGACTGCCAATATTGAAGGCTCTATTTTGGCGCCTAACTGACCAAATTGTGTCGTAAAACAATATATATACTCATATGCAAGCAAAACAAAAAATAATAGGCTGTTTTCTATTGTAGATGGACGGTTTATTCAAAGATCCCGAATTCTAATTTTCATCATGAGTTGAACTCTCCGTTAAACCTGTACCATTCGTTTACGCCTAAGATGTTCAGCTCATAAACTTGAATTATAAAATCTTGTTAGATTGTGCACTCTGACGTAATTCTGGTTCATCCTAGAGTGTACCATTTGACTTTCTTTGGACGCAAATGATTGAGCAAGTGGGAAAGTATGTGCACGTACTAGACGGTGCGCATCAGCGCAGCGAAGATTTTAAAGAGAGCAAATGGCGGCAGTCATGACAGTATCCGGCCTGGGATACTTGTACTTTACTTTTACTTTTCCGATCCAGCGGCCATCTAAGCTCTAGGCCTTCGGCCTGTCGATATGGCAAAGAATTTACAGGGTTTTATCAGCTACGTTTTGTGGCTGTGTAGAGTATTTCCGACACCTGGGGAGGCAGGTAAGTGGGTACTGCACAGGTCGCTAAGTACAGGGCAGGTAAAGAGGTGGTGTGAAACTGTTTCATCCTGGCTGCCACACAGCGGGCAGCGGGACGTGGGATGTCTTTACGAATCCTGTTTAGGTAGGAATTTAATGGGATGTCTTGTTCTCTTCTAGTCCGGGAATTTAGTGCATCTCTACATTGGGAGCAGCCATGTGTGTAAATACAGTTCTTCCAGTTTTGCCCATTGCCCATCCATTCAGCCACTGTTCTCTGGTGTTGCGTTTGATAATTTTCTTAACTGTTTGTTGTGATACTGGGTTTCGGGGTTGTGTTTATGATGCTCCTTTCTTGGCAAGGGTGTCTGCTATGTCATTTCCTGGGATGTTGTTGTGGCCAAGTATCCGGTAACGTCAGGTCAATGGTATTGGTCTACAAGAAGGCGTTTATTGTTAGAGCCACAGATAGGCAGGCTGGTCTTTCGAAATTCAGTTTTTACAAAACTTGGAGTACTGATTTTCCGTCTATGAAGATTACAGTGTCCTTGATTTTTTTCTGGAAGTATAAGGAAAGCGTTGGTCAGATAAGGGACTGTTGCTTCAATGACGATGGCCTCTGCCTCATCATTTGTACAAAAAGTACCACTGGAATTAAACAGTTCTTCACACGTCTTGTCAGGATGTTCTATTCTTACTCCAAAGCCTGCATTAATAGTTTCCTTGAAGGCTGACTCATCAGTGTAAATATGGATTGCATTACTTTGATAGGAGTCAGTTATTTCGAGAGCTGTGGTCTTTAGTTCGACGGCGTCACATTCCTTTTTCACGGTCTGATGTTGGGGTTCTTGATGTTGGGGTTTGATGGAAGTTCTGATTTGAAGGGTTTCACCATTTCTCTGTTATTTGGAAGGTGGTGTTTTTCTTCTAGTTCGGTGACTGTGTCGAGTATTATCTTCCATGCCTCTCTCTACAGGTCCACGGGTTCCAGGTTCGTATGGATTTTGCAAGCTGCAGTTAGAGTTGATCTCCTAGTTCCTGAAACAAATCTTACACATTGGGTCTGAATTTTGTCAAGAGACCTCTGAGTTTTTTTGCTGCAAATTGTCTGTAGGCCTAACTTATACTCCATGGCAGAGCGTATGTAGTCAATATAATTTATAGCTATCTGAGTGCGTTTTAATCCCTCCCCGTGAAGGATAAGTTTCTTGTTGGCTTTAGTCCACAAGTTCCAGATTTTTGTCTATTATTATGATTCAAGTTTATGGTTCAGCTTAAAATTGGAATACTATTGTTATATAAGCGTCGGTTGGTGCTGTATGGTAAGGCTCTTCATTGTTGCACTGAAAAGGAGAAGGTGTGAGCTCGCTTTCCGAATTGGGATATCTATTTATTGGTCAAGCATTTCCGTCATTCTGGAGGAACACTCTATTCCACCCAACCTAGTTTGTCCTTGACACTAACAACAAAAAAACCCAAACCCAAACAACCCGAACAAATACCAACCCCCCCCCCCCCCCCCACAAACTTTTTTCTTTGTTCTCTTTCTTTTCTTTTCCCCACGATTCCTCCTTTTTCTCTTTCCTTTTTTCCTTGTTTTTTCTGGTTACTACAGAGACTCATAAGAGTACGAAAGATAAATTTACAATTTTGTCTTTCATCAGGGCGGACGCAAGAGCGGAGGCATGAGTGGAGGTATGAGCGGAGGTATGAGCGGAGGTATGAGCGGAGGTATGAGCGGAGGTATGAGCGGAACTGGCGCCCCCGCTTTGAGTGGAGGCATGAGCGGAGGCATGAGCGGAGGCATGAGCGGAGGCATGAGTGGAGGCATGAGCGGAGACCAGGACATCACTGATCTGAAGAGGGTTCTCTCCAGCTACCTCAAGAAGCGCGGTTTGTGGTTGTACAGTCGTCGATCTCTTTGTTGTTATTGTCGTCTTCTCCGTCGTCGTAGTCGTCGTTACTATCGTCACCATTGACTGTCTGTTGCAAAGTAGCGTTAAAAAAATTCTTGAGAATCTGACAATACCTTGCAGGTAGTGTACTAAAAATATATTATCATATTATAGTCTTTTATGTCATCATCATCATCATCATCATCAACTTCATCATCATCATCATCATCATCATCATCATCATCATCATCATCATCATCATCATCATCATCATCATCATCCTCATCATCATCATCACCATCATCGCCACCATCAATAGCTTGAAAAGAAAGGTCAAAATTATACATTTACAGTGGTTCCCCTTAATAAACACAAATTCAAATTGCAATCATCATCATGATCATGAGAATCGTTGGTTACAAAGGGTAATAATAATAATAATAATAATAATAATAATAATAATAATAATAATAATAATAATAATAATAATGATGATAATAATAACAATAATAATAATAATAATAATAATAATAATAACAATAATAATAATAATAATAATAATAACAATAATAATATTAATCATAATAATAATAATCATTATTATAACAATGATAAAAAAATAAGAAAGCAAGAAACGTTGGATAATGCAGGCTATAGGTACAGTTCACAGAATGAAACAGTTGTTTTACTGTATTTTCCTCTCTCCTGAAACATTTTACCTGGGGTTAATACATTTGACCAGCTTGCAGACGTTATAAAACTGTTAAATACCGCAAAGCACGAAGGAAGAGGAAGTAGGAAGAAATGAGGCTAATTAATTTAACTGCTCAAACGTTTTAGAGAGTCATTGTCCGCGGACAAAATCAAATGGTTTAGTGAAGTTCACGAAAGTGCTTTCTGCAAGTTTTTTGTATGACTGGCGTGAGGATAACCCCAAATGTAGGGTTGAACTATTTCATGCCCACAATACACGCTATGTGAATCCTCTGCACCTTCACTTTTACATGTAGAACCTACTTACTCTTTACTTTTACATCCTCTGCTGCCCTTAAGCATCAAGAGGAGATTCCATCAATCCATCTTTTGTGTGGGCTACCTCATCCTATATAGCCTGAATACTTGGTGTTATAGGCTCTCTAGGCTGGCTTGCTGGGTGACATTCGTGCGACGTGGCCTAACCATTCTATTTTTTATTTTTCTATGAAGTGCAGGCAGGGCTCCGTGCCAATAGAGGCTCTTACTAGAACCTACTGCAACACACAATAAATGTAACTCTTCACTTCTGTCGTGTCCAGGTGACGGTCCCACTGGTGGAACTCCTCATTCTGGTGGTATGAGCGGTGGATCTGGTGGTATGAGCGGTGGAGCTGGTGGAATGAGCGGTGGATCTGGTGGTATGAGCGGTGGAGCTGGTGGAATGAGCGGTGGAGCTGGTGGAATGAGCGGTGGAGCTGGTGGTATGAGCGGTGGATCTGGTGGTATGAGCGGTGGACCTTCCCCACAAGGTGGTGATGAGATGAGCAGGCTCATCCGCAACCTGAGACTCGTCCTGAAGAATGCCAAGCGTACCGTCTAAACGGGCAAGATGTTCTAAAAACCTAGCGGATCGACATACAAGGACGACATTGGTCGAGGTCAGAGGTGATGAACACTACACCTGCAGGAGAGTCCCTGAAATCACACACATACACACACACACGCACACACACACACACACACACACACACACACACACACACACACACACACACACACACACACACATACCTCGGACTGTAGTGCAATGGGATCAGGCCACGGCTGTGCAAGAATTTTTTTTTCAATTACTGGTTTTTTTTCGGTGCAAAGTCACCCTAAAACGACTCATAAAACATTCCCCCTTCCCTCCTCTATTTTTTCCCTTGATGATCAATTCTTTTTGTCATCGTTTCGACAAAGAATTGAACAGCATTCTCCTTCGTAAAACACATTTTCTATCCAATTTTATTTAAGGAATAATAAATTGAACAGACAAATGAAAAATGATATTTTATGTCAAGTGTATGTTTACTGAGGTTGCAAATAACCAAATCAAAGTTTGTGTTGTGACGTTTTTGATGTTTCTTTTATCATTGCCATACATTCTTACAAGTATAACGGGTCGTTTATTCATTTAGCGATTACATGAATTCGTTGTCGTAATTGTTGCTTATACAACAATTCTGACTCAGTAGCTTTATTGTTCTTTACAATCTGTTTGAATTTGGTCGATTGTGCTCCTCGACATTCAAAGAACACAGAACGACCATGCTCAATTCATCTCTTCTTACTGGGCAACATACAAAGAGCTGTAAGGCTTAGCTTGGTCTGATGTTGGGTCATTGGTAAAAATAATTTACACGAATTTTCGCATTTAGATGGGTCTTATCGAAGATGAACATTAAATTCAGAGGTTCAGCATCTGAAATAGCCTTGCAGTGTTGCAAGGAGCGTTCAACCTATGCAGTTCGGATAAATAAATAGAAAGAGCGCCCAAAAGGGTAGTATTTTGGTAGCAAAACATTGACTCCCAACACAGTGACTCCCGACACAGTCAAATACAGAAACTGGCTTATCAGCCCCAGATATGGGTTAGTGTAGGATTTTTAAAAAAAGAAGCATTTTACCATTCAAAGAACATCATGTGGAAGACGTAAACCTGTAATGGATTTATTATATATAGCAATATTTTAGGCGGTACTGATGTATAGCTTAGAAACATCGAAAACAAAAGAATTCAATAATTCCATGAAAATCGAAGAGCTTTCAAATTATATGTCAAGGAAAAAATTATTAACAAAATGAAACGTACAAGAGTTGGAATTGAGTATTTCAACGCCACCATTAGAAGGAGAAGATGGAGATATGTGACATAATAATAATAGATAGCATTTGTATAGCGCAAATCCCCGCTCAACAGCAGGCTCTATGCGCTTTACACTATATTATTACCCCAGCAGACCATA